>NW_009648955.1:6924960-6940202 GCF_000708025.1 Charadrius vociferus
CTAGTGCCCTGTTTAATTCGATTATGTGGGGGTTTATTTGCTTGAGAGGCATAATAGTCAATTAATGCTAACACATGCTAAACCCTGTAACATCTTCTACTCTGATATCCAACCAAAAGTACCTTTGATAGTGTCAACAGTTCACATTCTAAATTTAGACAAAATAATTATCTGAAGAATGATAGGTTTTTATGCATATCAGCAGCCATTCATACAGTGGGATCTGCTATGGTCCATTGTGTTTGTAATCCATGGATTACATTCTGAGTACACATTGACAGAGCGACAGTAACAGCTCCATTATGGCCCATCATCCCAACTAACCATGAATTTCAAAACATTCTCCTCTGCATTTCTTTGAGCTTCTATTGCCTCTTCCTTTTTATCGATATTTGTGAATAAAAATACAAATGAAGCATAGAAAACACAAAATGGTCCTAAAGGATAAAATTTTAGAGATTTTAGATTTTAGAGAACAAAAGAAAAGAACAAACGACATGAATTCCAGCTCTACTTACGATATTTAAGGTTCCAGTGCTGAAGCATGTGTCACTTCACTCTGGTCTGAGGCCAATAAAATTACTCTGTTTAAAAAAAAGTAACAATTGAAATGCCAATGGACCAAGTGCTCTTTTTAACAGAAAAAAAAAAAAAAAGCAACAACAACAAAACAGCAGTTGTTAAGCGAGTCAAACCTTTTAATGAGAATTCATAGCCTTTTACAGATGGGAGTCATCATTTTCATTACTGTAATATGCATATAATAGGGTCATTTGTGTAAAACTGGGGATAACTGACTACACCTACTAGTTGTATGTTAATTTTCTCCCTAGTCCAAAATAGCTGTTTATTGAAAAACCCTGCACTTTACCCTGATGCTTACAAGTCTCAAGATGATCATCTGCTGCTAAATGTGTTATATATAAAACAAATATAGTAATACTGTTATTATTAACAGTGATTTTTATTTTTTCTTGGCACAAGATGATTTTGAAGCCTTTGATAACTACCAGTGAACAGCTTGAACAATGGCTTTGCCAGGGGCACTGTTTTGCAACACTGACTTATGGCAAACCCCACATTTGCCAGCTTCTGACCCAATATATCGATGCAAAACCAGCATAGCACCCTCACAAGTCATAAAGCCTGATGCCATCTCCAGATCCCCTAGTACCCTTATTAGCCCCAAAATGATCTAAGATAAAGGACAATTTCTGAGTCAGCATGCAATACAGAACATTAATTTCTATCATATTGCTCATCTGTACAATAATGACAATATGGCATACAAAGGAGAATCATTTATTTTTTATTTTTTTCTACAATTTATAGTTCTAAAATAGTTTGGCTTTGCTTCAGTTAGGAATCTATCCAGATTTTCTTAAAATTTCAGCTATTTAGAAGCCTTTTTTTTCACATTCACAAGGATATAATTAATGTAGAAATAAAGACAGATTTGAGAAAGTTTGATGTAGTATTCTGTTCAGGGTGTGGTATTCTGTTCAGGAAGCATTTTAGTCATGAATTTCCTGAGTAAACTGTTGACACTATTCACTTTTTTTTTTTTTTGAATGTATAGAAATGTTACTTGATAAAGGGATTGCACAAATATACTCTAACATAACTTCTTCAAGAAAACTTCAACTAATGTTTCGGGGTTTTACTATCCTCAACTAAATATCTGTGTTGTGTCTCATCACCAAAGTCACATAGTGCTATTGCTGCTTGCTCATTAGAAGGTTGCCAAATTCAAGCTGTCGAAGTGATTACCTAAATTCCCCTGGACAAATTAATTTGCATGAGCATTGATAATGCTCTTTTCCTGCAGATTTTTTTTTTTTCTGTAGAGAATTAGATCTGCACATACGCATAAACAAAATGAAAGTAATTGTATATGTGTTAAAGACAATATGCCGTCTTTATTAAAAGAAATAATGCCTTTATTTACTCTTTTGATGACCTGTTCCAATAATGAAAGAGCAAGTGCTGACTTCATATATTCCATAGCTGACAGCTGTCTTTCCATTTATTTTGAATGGATATGAAATATATACTTCATTAAGTCAGTCCTAGTTTCTTCTACAACGTAAAAATACCTAGGTATTTAATCAAGTATAGTTTTGTAAAGTAAGTACTGGAGATTGATTGCAGTCACAGCGCAGCTAAGTTGGAGGGTGAAGTACTGAAGTATTGGACTGGAGGTATTGTTTAGTTGTGGTTTTATTTATCTATAGTTATACAGATGAACTATATTTGTAATCATTTTATCCAAGTATGTTTGTGGATATCTTAAGCTATTTTCCCTCTGGAAAAAATACATGACCTCTGAAATTGTGGTGCCTTCTCAATAAAATTCATAAATCATGGATTTCAAAGCATTTACGTAATATGCAGTTAATTTGGAACTGAAAAGCCTGAGTATTTTAATATATTATTTTCCATTCTAAAGATTTTTGGATATACTAGATTCCCCATCTGTGAATCAGCATGTGCTTAAATTTGTTGTCTTTAAATCCTCTGGCAATACATGTGATACGTGACAATACATGTAATACATTCCAAAAATTGTATGTCTCCTTTGTTCTAAAGGAAAAGCAAGCTTGTAAATTGTTTGATAAATAGGCATAGGGTGTGACGATATTCACACTAAAACCAACAGAATTGGAAAAGATAGCATATATGTTATGAGCTACTTCTAAATTCCAAATAACATTTGCCCTTACTGGGTGTGAACTAACATTTACCTCTAAATTCCATGTTGTGTCAGTGCTACAGGGTAGGGATGCCTTTAGTACAGTAACATTTCCCTCCCTTGATTGAAAATCTTGTGAACAAACTTCATCTTTCCATTTTGAAGACCATTGGGGGAAAAAAAAAAAAAATCCTTTATAATAAAGGTGTCATTTTAACAGGTTTTCCCCACAAATACTGCAAGGAATCCATATGCATAGAATAAACTACTATTCCATATTGAAGTCCCCAGTGTGCCACGCACATCAGATTCCAGTGTTCTTAAGTGAAAGAAAATATATTTTTTATCCTCAGAAAATATAGTCTTAGAGGGATTAGGGGTCATACAGATAGTACAACATGCATAAGAATGGAAAATCCTTATGAAACTATATATATCATGTTTTCTTTTTATTACAATTTTGTGATCAGATGACATCCTAATTCTGTTTATTGATCTACAAACTTGAACTGCTTGCTCAAAATACATATTTTAGATAAAATGCCTTGACTGATGTTTATATCTCTGCCTGCTAAAGACGGACATCCTTTGCTGTTTTTCTGAATCTCTAAATTTAAGAATACAGCTTTCAAAGTTAAGGTCTGAAGCTTTCTACACAGTAGCTTTACAATACATAAACACATTTCTAGTCTCTTTTCACTTTTAGGACTGTATATTTCATTACCAATTAAAAATTGGAAAGATTCTAGGCTTAGCCCTGATTAAGCTACAAAGTTTATCTGTGTATTTTTCTACCATTCAGGGACTGTTGTGTGTACGCATATATAGAAAATATTATATTTACATATTACTAGATACATTTAAAAAACACACTCAGAATATGTAATTCTGTGTCATCAGTTTTAAGGAACCAAGGCCAAGCTGAAAGACACCATTCTGCTTTTGACTTATTTCAAGCTCTGCTCTTTAAGTAACCGTAGTCCCTTGGAAGCCAATCATGTAAGATTTCTACAGGAAAAAAAAAAAAATTCCGACAAACATGATAAAATCTTTAAAATCCAAAAAAAGACAGAAAAGAATAAATAAATAGTCCATTGTTGTATTAGCGTGGTTGAATAACAAAACATATTAAAAACAATACTCAAAACATGTTTTCTTTAATTAACTGGTCTTTTGTCTCCAAGAGGTTGGGCTGATTCAGTTGAGTTAATATTCCAATGAAACCAGTATACCACTACTCAGGCACATACAAATTGATGAGTCTTCACAACAGATTCAACATAATGCAAAAAGAAATTTTGAGCTGTTGAAAAAACAAGAAATGCCTCTTTCTTAAGAGGGTCTGCACCTGTTAAAAAACAAACAAACAAACAAAAAAACAAACAAAAAAAAACCAGATTTTAAAATTGTTTTCTTGTATGACAATCCAGGTGTCATAACAGAAAAGGACTCAGAGGAGATTCTACAAATACTTAAACAGCAAAAAAAGACTAGAGAAAATGTGAGCCTACTGTGGAACAGGGCAGGGGAGCTGGTGACAAATGACAGGGAAAAGGCCAAGGATCTCAATGCCTTGTTTGCCTCAGTCTTTATCAGTGAAACTGCCCTTCAGGTACGTCAGGCCCCTGAGACCAGAAAGAAAATCTGGAGTTAGGAAGACCTATCCTTGATGAAGGATGATCAAGCTAGCGAGCCCTTCAACAAATAGGATGTACATGGAAGCCTGATGGGCTCATGACTGCTGAGTGAGGTGGCTGATGTTACTGTGAGGCCACTCAGTTAACTTTGAACAGCCATGGAAAATGGGAGAGGCTCAAAAGACTGGAAGAAAACAAATGTCACTGCTATCTTCAAGCAGAACAAGAGGAAAGACTAGGGGAACTACAGGCTGGTTAGTGTGACCTCAGTCTCTGTGAAGCTGATGGAGAAAATCCTTCAGGAAAACATTTCCTTCCAAACACATAAAGGACAAAAGTGATCAGGAGTAGCCAGCATGGATTTGCAAAAGGGAAATCAAGCTTAACCAACCTGAGAGCCTTCTACAATGATGTGACGACGTTGGTGGATGAGGGGAGAGCAGTGGATGTTGATCATCTTGACTTTAGTAAACCTTTTGACACTGTCTACCATAACATCCTCAAAGACGAACTGACAAAGTGCAAGTTAAATGCACAGTGAGTTGGACAGAAAAATCCCTGAACATCTGGGCCTAGAATGTAGTGATCAATGGGATATATTCCAGTCAGAAGCCAGTCACTAGTGGTGTACCTAGCCATTGATACTGGGGCCAGTGTTGTTTAACCTCTGTGTTCATGATCTGGATATTGAGACAGCATGCACCCTCAGCAAGTTCACAGATGTTGCGAAACTGGATGGACTGACTGATGTATCAGAGTTGTGTGGCATTTCAGAGGAACTCTGACAGACTGGAGAACTGGGCTGAGAGCAATCTCATGAAATTCAACAGATGGAAACGCAAAGTTCTGCACAAGGGGAGGAGTAACCCTAGGCACCATGAAATGTTGGGGGGCAACCATCTGGAAAACAGCTTGGCAGAGAGGGCCCTTGGGGTGCTGATGGACAACAAACTGACCATGAGCCAGCAGTGCACTGTCACAGAAATGTCTGCCAACAGCATCCTACGTTGTGTTGCCAGCTGGTCTAGCAGGGTGATCTTTCCTCTGTGGTGGGTTGACCCTGGCTGGATGCCAGGTGCCCACCAAGCCACTCTATCACTTCCCTCCTCAGCTGGACAGGGGAGAGAAAATATAACAAAAGGCTTGTGGGTCGAGATAAGGACAGGGAGAGATCACTCAGCAGTTACCATCATGGGCAAAACAGACTCGACTTGGGGAAATTAATTTAATTTGTTACAAATCAAAATTAGAGTAGGGTAATAAGAAATAAAATCAAATCTTAAAACACCTTCCCTCCACCCCTCCCTTCTTCCTGGGCTCAACTTTACTTCTGAATTGTCTTCCTCCTCCCCCAGGTTGTGCAGGGGCGTGAGGAATGGGAGTTGTAGTCAGTTCATCACATGTTGTCTCTGCCACTCCTTCCCCCTCACGGGGAGGAGTCCTCACACTCTTCCCCTGCTCCAGCATGGGTTCCTTCCCATGGGAGACAGTCCTCCATGAACTTCTCCAATGTGAGTCCTTCCCATGGGCTGCAGTTCTTCATGAACTGCTCCAGTGTGGGTACCTTCTTCAGGGTGCAGTCCTTCAGAAACAGACTGCTCCAACGTGGGCCCCCCACAGGGTCACAAGTCCTGCCAGCAAACGTGCTTCGGTGTGGGCTCCTCTGTCAATGGGTCTACAGGTCCTGGCAGGAGCCTGCTGCAGCATGGGCTTTTCACAGGGTCACAATGTCCTTTGGGCATCCACCTGCTCCATTGTGGGGTCTTCAACAGTCTGCAGGTGGATATCTGCTCCACTGTTAACCTCCATGGGTTGCAGGGGAACAGCCTGCCTCACCATGGTCTTCACCATGGTCTTCACCATGGGCTGCAGGGTGTCTGGAGCACCTCCTCCCTTCCTTCTTCACTTGGTGAAGGTCTTAGTGTCTGCAGAGTTGTTTCTCTCACATCTACTTAATCCTCTCTTCTGTCTAATGCTGTGCAGCTTCCCCCCCGCCCCGCCCCTTCCTTCTTAAATATGTTATCCCAGAGGTGCTGCTGCCATTGCTAATTGGCTCGGCCTTGGCCAGCGGCAGGTCCATCTTGGGGCTGGCTGGAATTGGCTTGATTGGACATGGGGGAAGATTCTAGCAGCTTCTTACAGAAGCCACCCCGGTAGTGCCCCACCCTACCAAAACCTTGCCATGCACACCCAATATATTTTCTCAGCCTTGGTGGGGTGACATCTGGAGTGCTATGTCTGGTTCTGAATTCTCCAGTACCAGGAAGATATGCGCTGACTGGAGTGAGTCCAAGGAAGGGCCACAAAGATGATTAAAGGACTGCAGCATCTGACGTAAGAGGAAAGGTTGAGAAAGCTGGGACTGCTCAGTCTGGAGAAGAGAAGGCTCAGGAGGGTTTTATCAATGTGTATAAATATTTGATGGGAGGGAATGAAGGAGAGGCATTCTCTGTAGTGCCCAGTGACAGGACAAGAGGCAATGGGCACAAATAGAAACTCATTAAATTCCATCTGAACACAAGAAAACATTCTTGTCCTCTGAGAGTGGCTATACACTGGCACAGATTGCGCAGAGAGTTTATGAAATCTCCATCTGTGGAGATATTCAAAATGTGAATGGACAGGGATCTGGGCAACCTGCTGTAGCTGATCCTTCTTTGAGCAGGGGTATTGGACTAGATCAATTGTAGAGTTCTCTATCAACGCAAAAGATTCTGTGATTCCACTAAAAAAACCCCTTTGCCTGTCATGTGTTTATGCAATGATCTGTGGTTATAATCATTAGTGTGATACAATAGGAGTGGATCTAAGAGAGCAACACAATTGGTGGTGGTGACCATATATCTCAGGGTGGGGTGCTGGCCTAATTTTAGTCTGATTTTGCCACCTAAACACATGTTAATGGCTGAAGAATACTAGGTTATCTGTTGGAATGCTTCATCACCCCATTTCACTTGATCGAAGAGGAATTTATTTCATTTTGGCTGAAACCATTCCATGACACAAATCAATGATCAGTAACCACAAATGACTAAGTGATTTACTTCAGAAGTGTTTTCCTGATCAGAAACAAAATATTACAGCCGATTCAGATGGTAGAGAGCTGTTAGGTAGTTATTGTCCTATGACTAATAATTTAGATGTTGGCCTCAATACTGTGGAACAAATACTGAGCTGGGACTATTTCTTTGTTAAAGTCAAATTGAGGATCAGCCCCTGGAGTTCACCAGGTGGAGGAGTGGTGAATACAACACATATGAGATTCAATATCGGTACAGCTGTGTATGTAGGGCAGCATAAATGATCAGGTCTGAACAGTTCAGTTTTTGCTTTGGCACAATGTTTCGTAAGTATCTGAGGTAATTGCCTTGCTTATCATGGGTTTATCTTTGCTATTTAATAATTCAGACTATTCTGTGTCTTAACCATGCTGTAAAACTGAAGACCTGAGGGGGACAAAAACTTCTCATATATATTCTCTATCAGCAGGATTTGGGGCAAGATTGCACAATATGCCTAAGACCCTGAGGGCTGATATGTCAGTAGGTTCTGACGAGGCTAGGAAATAAAACTAGTGACACAGTACACTTGCCCTAAGGAGTTTACAGTCTAAAGTCTCTCTCCTGAAAGCAGCTTTACATATGAACAGGCATCAGATGCAGGGTTCAGCCTGTAGGATCAAAGTTTAATCATCAAAAAGAAAAGGAAGAAACCGCTAAGAAGCCTGGAGAAAATGTTATTAATTTTCATTTCTTAAGCATTGTTTAAAAATTCAGTTTCATTAAACCATTGGTTTATAGTCTATATATAGAAATATCAAATATATGAATTAAGTATATCTGTATTTGAAAGAAACTACAATGTTACAGTCATTTTCACATAAGGATTGTCAAATACTTTTAGGAACCTTAAAAAGTAAGGAGGCTATTAGACAAAGTAAAGAGTAAAATTATTAAAAAGACATACGTATATATTAGCTAAAAATGTTTTTATCTTAGTCAGATCACTGCGTTAGCTTCTATTAAATCTGAAGTGGTCCGCTCCTTTTTGTGTCAGGTGTGATAGATTTACACAGATAGAACTTTCCCCAGCCATTTCTTCAGTGACTACAAGACGTGATTTAAGAAGGAATCACTGTGTTTGTATTGGAAAGTAATTCATTTTCCATGCTATGGTCCCAGCAAGGGTTCTGATCTTCCTCAATGATGTACAATGGCTCTGCAATGTGGGCTACTAAGGGGAAAATACAAACCAGAAACTATCAAACACTTTCCAAAACTTTGCATCGGACTTTAGCTAGGGGAGAAGCTCATCTAGGGCTCAATCCAGCACATCAAACTACTGTAGACATAGGATGTTGGAAAAAGAAGACTTTGGCAGAAGTCGGTGCCAAATATAAGCTTTTGTTTTGATGTTTAAATTTAAGATGTGCTAAACATCTTGAAAACAATTATTGGTGATTAGTTCAATCTGCTGGTTCCTGAAAGATGCAGATGGTACAGCACTAATGACAGTAATTACAGTTCAGATACTTTAAATCCACTTGCAATGTATGCACTTTAAAAACTTTTATGAATAAGCGAGATTAGAAGTGTCTGTGCAAAAATAAAACTCCTCTGTCCTATATCCTGTTTAACAGAGAACTTAGTTGAATATCCTTACAAATTAGGCACATTAAATAAGAACTAATGTGTCTTGAGATATGCATAGAATGTGCACGTATAAAGAGAATGGACTCCTTAGTACAGTTTTGGTTTTGTATCGGGTTTGTAATGACTATAAATACAGCATAGCTGCAAGCGACTGAACACTTTTTATTGTGATTTATAACAATGTAAAAATGCTCTCATCTGCTATTCTGGGTGGTTTTATTTGAAGTAACAATTCAAACAACTTCAGCAGTATGAATGTGAGGTGAATAAGACTTATGCAAAACCATCACATTAAAGAGGAATAAATTACATCTCTTTTTTGGAAAGATTTCATTCTCAAAGAGTTTTCATTAAAAACCTGAAAAAAAAAGCCTAAGTATTTAGGTTGAAACATAGTGGACAGATTCAATCAGTGAACAAGATGATGCAATCTTAATAAAGATGCAAAATCAAGGTCAGCACTAATTAAATACACATAGGTTTAAGATCACTGATGTACAAATAGAATTGCTGATCCAGTGCCCATTTTAGTTAGTGTGAAAGATCAAAAGAAGGATTTAGAAGGCTATATGTTTATTGTAGAACAATATGACAATGAGGCATTAAGACAAGGAAAAAAATTATAAATTTCTGCCTATTAATATACAGATGTTTCTTGAGGGAAGTACCAACAAAACCCAGAACCAAGCTAGTAAGAGAAAAAAATTTGCTAAGAACACCCTCAAAGGAAATACAAGCTATGAACTTTAAGAGTTTGCATTCATTACTAGGAATGTATTATAACATATTTTATATATCATTTTGTGTTTAATATGTTAGCATCCAGAAAATAATAACTTCATCTAAACAATTGAAATATCAATATTTCAAAGGCATTTTCATAAGGCTATGTGTATATTCTGCTTAATGCCTTAATTAAATCAGTATAAAAATATTCCATCTAAGTAAGCCATTTAATTATAAAGTATTCTTTAAATAATAAACCACTGTTTTGTCATCTATACAATTTTTTCATGGAGATGTGTCCTCTCTAAGTGCTGATGGAAGTGTTAGGATGCCTACAACAATACAAATAGCAGTTCAGCAAGTGTGGCGGAAACTATTTCACCTTGAACCTTCTGTTAGTCACTTCCCAGCTGGATGCCTCATGGGTGGTTTACCTTACTGGTAATTTAGCCTCAACAGAGAAGGCCTATTTTTGCCTGCTGCACTTCAAGTTATACTTTATCTCTGACCTCAGGCTGACTGAGTAGTTACCTTTTTTTTCTCCGCAGCAGATGTTTCTAAGTTGTTGAACATACACAACTTAGCCTTTACATCATTTTGTGATAAAGCATAAATGTTTCCAGCACTGATAATCAACATGGCATTCTATGTCACAAATGTGAAAATATTTCAAGCATGAGTAGTGACTCAGGTTCAGTACCTGTTTATGTGTGCAAACTATCTAAACCCTTTTGTTCTCATCTGATTAATACATCTGCTTTTCACTGAGGGAATGGGTACTGTATCCATTTCACATAAGGATTCACTGGGGTAAGGAGGACTCTAGTGACTTGCCTGAGGCAATGTAATGACACAGAAAGCATTGCTAAAAGTACTTTTGCAAATTATCATTTTTTTTTTTATTAATGATCATTTTTAGTAGTCAGAATCTGCCCAAGTGCTTTGCAGAATTTTTAACTATGTACACCAAAGAGTGTGTATGTGTAAGGAGTTTCTGCGTGCATTTACATTTGTACTTCTTTTGAATTTGGCTGGGTTTTTTCTTGCACAGATCTCCAGTACATTTTACATTACAGTTAAATCTAAAGTGTGGGAAAAATGTGTTTTGACATCTTAGATTTAGGATTGCTCTTCCTGCAAGAAAAAAACTCTGCCCCCCTCAAAAAAAAACAAAACAAAGCCCACCCAAATCCACAAACAAACAACATCAAAAATTTATTGCGGTGCATAGTGATAAAAATGATCCAAAAACCAAAAAATCAAATAGGATCTATCTCAAAATGTATATAAATAAAATACATTTGTATTTCATGCAAGGGTATAGAGTATTAGTACTGATAGCTTTTTTTTTCCCCCTGTTTGTTTTGAAGAGCAACAATATAGTACTGTTGCAAAGGAATATTTAAAGTAGACAATTCAAAGTACCAAGAATGGAAGCTTTCATACAGCCTGTGTGAGCTAGAGATAAATGAGGGATCTGTGACCTAGTCCTAAGGCTACACTAATGCTGCATTGACTGTGAAGGGTATCAGAGGAGCTGCTTTCTTTGTGAACATTTCCAGAACCTAGTAGGCTTTGATCACGCAGCCATCTGTCCCCACCAACCTTTTTACCTTAAGCTTCAGGTATGGTCTATAGAGCAACTTGCAGCCAGCATTGAAATAAAAGCTGAACGAGAACAAAATATATAGAAGAACTGAATCCTATTTGATTCTCAAATCCAATCTGAGATTAATTATGAAAATTGCATCATGTGTGCCTGAAATATATTCACTCACATCTCTGTATAAGGAGCATACATATAAAATTTCAGAACTAAACTCCATATTTTTCTCGTACTATCCAAACTGCTAATAATTTTAATCAGCCAATATTGGCTGAATTAATATATGTTGTTCTTTAAAAATGCAAGGAATTAAACATCAGGGAAATAAGGTCTTGGTAGTAGTAACTTTCACATAAGTCTTGTGACTTATAAAAACCCAGTCAGGATATAAACATAACATTCAAATGTATCCAAATTACATGGTGACACTGGAAAGAATTATAGGACATACATACTTTTATTTTTTTTTCATTTCTGATCACACAGCTGGCAAGCAAGGAGTACAAATACCCTATCTCACATATGACTCCAGTATACCTATACACTGGAAATGCTGGAGGGAGTCAGCTGCAGGAGGGAGAAATAAGGAGGAAAATAAACTGGTTCTCCAGTGTAGGACTCTCTCTAAAAGTCCAGGAGTTGAGATGTACAATGGAGATTTAGCAGCTGTGGGAATCAATGTTGCGGTTTTATTGACAGATTTCAATAGTAGATTACAGATAAATTCATGATGAATCTGAGCATAACTACGCGTTGAAGACACTGGTTGAGTAAGTTTGACAGAGAGGACGTAGGGGAAAAAGGAAGACAATAAGAAAGAAGAGCCCTAAGGAGGCTTCCTGAAGGAACTTAGTTCAGTATAAACTGGAAAACAAAAGCAGAAAAATATGCATCTGAGAGAAAAGCTAGAAGTAGTAAAACAAGCAAGCAAAAAGTTAAAGGTATAGCAGATGTAGTATGACGTTCCAGCACAACCCATCCAACAACACAAATGTCCTTGTGATTTTTGCTTCCTGACTAATAAAACCCCTAAATTTCAGCTTCTGTGCCACCTTATTTGTTCTTTAATGTAAATACCCTTTCAGGAGAGAATCTATTTCTGAAAATTCTCAGATGTGGGCAGATTCTATCAAATCTTAGGAAAAATAAGCCTTACAACTCCTTCTCACTGCTGCTTTCCTGTTAATCCTCTAGCTATTTCCAGACTTGAGGGTCTGTTCTAACACAACCAAGTTAAAAAGAAAATTTGAATACATGTAATTTTTGTCTTAAATATAAACAAAATATCTGTGCTGAAATATAGGAGACAAGGTTCTATCCAAAATAATTTGTTTTTTAATATGGCGAATCTTGTTTTGCAAGTATTTACAAAACACTGCAGCACAAACATTTCAAAAGATATGGAAGCAAGTAACAAATCAAGCTTACATCCATATAAAATTTGGACTTGCTTTATGGTACTTCTTTCCAAGAAGCAGAATAATGTACTTTTTTTTTTTCCTCAAATATGTCTTCTTACTTATGATTTTATCATTTTACTTTGGTACAATATTGAAGCTCAACCTATTATTGAACCATTACTAAATTACCTTAAAAGTAAGTGAACATTGCAACTATGACTGTTTTCAAAATAAATAACCTGATATTTTGTCTTTTACTAAACCTGGAGAACAAGATATTTCTTCTTTCTTTACTACTTTTCTTATTCTGTCTTTCTTCCATTGCTGTTTTTGCCTTTCCCCACCATAGCCTGCTCACCCTGTTTCTCAATTAAGCTTTAAAATGTTAATTTTTAAGTAGTCTATTGGGTTCACAATACATTTGGAAATCAAGCGAGGCATTCTTTATTTTTGCTTTGCAAGTGATTCACTTACTTGGACATAGAGCTAGATATCGAGCTTTTTAACATTAAGGTGGAATCTACTTTTCTTTTTCACACCGAGACATTACTTTGCCTTTAGTATATACTTCTCACTTCTGCAGACTTCCTTATTATTCCAGTCACACTAATCCTCTCCAATTTTCTTTCTCCTGTCTAATCAGCACAATAGATTTCAAACTCTAGCCTGCTTAGTAAACACCTGTACAAACTATACAAAAAGTATACATAGAACAACATGTTAACAAAATACTCCTGCTCTGAATGCTGCCAATCAGTTCAGAGGCTCAACTGGTTTGAACGCCCAAATACAGAATAAATTTCCCACTGGCTTGGTGCAATTGTCAGAGTGTTTTAGGCTCAATCCTCAGTGTGGACCTAAGGGAATGCATTCAGGTTCACAGCAGGGAGTCCCATAACGTTATCTAAAGATTAGAAGTTATGAGAAGTTTGTTTATCAGTGTTTGTAACAATGGTGAAAAGGTTCACTGCAGCTCTAATTAAAAAAAGCCTTGGGAGGATTTGTTTTGTTTTGTAAGACTGGTGTGACATTTGTTAGGTATCTGCTTCATAGTGCAATATCTTATTTGGCTTTATTTTAGCATTTCAGCTATATCTTCCAATATAAATACAGTTTATGTCTTTAATGAAGAGAAATCTATACAGGTCTCTAAAAATAGATGTAAGCTAACTGAATGGCTTTTTTCACCCATGAAAAGTCATGGGGTTTCATCAGGTCATTCATCATAATTTTAGATATCTTTTCCTTCAATATTCCATTTGCATGAAATTTTAAGATGTTGAAAAGTAATCGAAGTGGTGACTAAAAAATTCAATCCCTTTCACGTCACTTCACTTGCTTTTCTTGAAAAAGTATCCAATAGATGATATGTCTCACTGCCAAGAAGATTTTCATGGTACTGAGCTTAAATTTTCCTTTTAAAATTTCATTGTCCTATATCACCCCTTTGCATTGCACCATATGACACACACAAACTTAAAACAACAAATATGACTACCTTTCAAATATTTATATGCATTTATGTAGTTGATTCAGGTATTTATCCTGAAAACATTTGTGCATGTCCATACCTTTTCCTTTACAAGGAAACTAGGAAGCAGTCAGAAAGATTACACAGTGCAAGATTTTCCTGTATGAGTTGGGTGTATGCCACCAAGCAAGGAATCTTGTGTAAATTTAGGCAACTTTTTCAGCTCTCTGCACCTCTTTCATTTAATCAATGTCTACTGAGTGGATTGTCACTTTGTGCACCTATGTAAATCTTCCCGGACTAATTCTGACATTTCTAGAGGCTTCCATAATGCAACTGATAATTTCGAATGAAGGTTAAAAGTGACAACATACAGTTTTATCATTTGTTTAACTAATTTCACTATGTAAGAGGAATTGCTTAGGCTGATTAAAAAACAGAAGCCATGTAATGTCTTTTCTTAAGAGAGTACTCGGATTGACTTGCTAATTGTAGTCATTGTTTTGAATATCCTTCATGTGCCTTTCTATTCCTCTCTCTAAATGAAAACTTTTCAGCACTTTTCCTACTTTTACTAATAATAACTTTAAATATTAAGTGCTTTTATGTATTTTTTGATGGAAGTTACACTATAAATGTATATAAAGCATATAAATGCTTTAATACATCAATCATGACTATTGTGTTCTTGTAGTTTGGGTTTTGGGTTTGGTTTTTTTTTTTGGTTTAATGGTTTGCGGTGGGTTTTTTGGTACTTAGATGAAAGCGTCATAAAGTTCTCAAAGTTCAACGAAGGGGACACTAAAAGGAGAGGAAAATAATATATTAATCTATTTTAGTTAATCATTTCTTATTAACATTGCCCTATGTCTCTGATATTATGGAATAGAATCTTTCTGTCACACTGTGGAAAGCAACCTAAAAACCAAAAATGTCAAGTTCCCTAGAAATGTACATAGTTTCTTAAGAGAAACTGCACCTTTCACTCTGTCCTTAGTGTTACCCCCATACCTGTAAAGCAGAACTGGCCAGGAGCAGATTTTATGTTGCAAGTAATA
>NW_009648955.1:6940245-6944011 GCF_000708025.1 Charadrius vociferus
TCTCCTTAAGGTAGTATACAACATCTATATTTGTCATGGGCACCAGGAGTTCATGAGGACATTTTCTGTGTAACTGGATGGGCACAGTGCATTTCCCGGAGCCCTCCAATTCTGTGCCCATTGAGTGGGCTGCTGGAAATGGGAGCTCTTCCAGCCTGTTGCTGGTCTCCAGATTACCCCTGCTTTTTTTCACACCTTTCAGTAGCTGCAGCATTGAGGAATGGGTCCTGCCAGTTCCTACTAGTTAGCACAGCATCCAGGCAGGCATCCTGTGGAAAGATATCTCTGCTCTCTGTAACAAGGCACCTTTTGTGATGATGTAGTTATTATTTTAATGTATGCTAAATAATGCAGGAATTTGGGATAAATCTCTCCACGTCCAGCTCAGCTGCGCGGATTAACTCTGAACAACTTTTGAATATCATATTTAAATGTCATCAGGAAAAACAATCTGATGATATGTAATTTACAGACAGATTTTAAAGTTTTAGGTTTATGATTAGGCTTCTAACTTTCTTTTAATATCAAAACTACACATCCCACTTCTAATGTGCCTCTGCACCTGGTTTTTTTGTTGTTTTTTTTTTCTTGATTTGCATTACTACACAGTCGAAATCTTTTATAGGAGGTACTCCAATAAGTGCTAATCCCTTTAAATCTTCCATTTCACCCACCCACACACTTAGGGCCCAATTTGCTCTGTTTTCATGCATCGTTTGTTTTTAAAATCTGCGGAAGTTCCACAAAAATGCCTAATGCAGCAAAATCTGCAAAGCATAGAGTCTTAGTCATTATGGTACATTCACTCTATGCTATTGTTTTTTCTTTAATTAAGCACTATGAAAAAAGCAAACTTTCTTTACCCTCCGAAGGAAAGGTTTGGTTTTTTTAATCTTAATTAAATAAAAAATATGTCCTAGTTAGAAAGCAGTCTAATGTTTTAGAATAGGTAAAAGTAACATAACTCTTGCTACATGGGGATTGTAATCCAAAACATATTATTTTTCCCAGTCCAAACCCAGAACTTTAAAAATGTATTGGCTTTTTTTTTTTTAAAATGTTTTAAAAACTATTTGCAATTAATATTTTTAATGCAGATGTCACTAAGTAAAACCCTAGCCTTAGTTCTGACTGCATAGACAGTGTTATTAGATAAGCTGAATCTAATACAGACGCTCTCGAAAGCTGTAGAAATAGAAAAGACATGAAGATTTAACCAAGTTGAAATAGAATTTTCAGCTGTGAAACTTATAATAATGCAAGACTTATGGAAACTCATAAAAGGGACCCAGATTTTTTCCTTATTGCCTTATGTAGCAGTTTGTAACAAAATCTCCCAGTGTAGAACACCATTGCATTTGACCGTGACACTTGGACACGGCTCCTGTGATAGTCCATGTTGATTAATGTGAATATGATCTATCGAAGTATAAGCTTTATTTAATACATATGAAAGTGTATTCTTTTTAAAAAATAAATGACAGTACCAGAAAATGTCAGGTGTTTGAAACAACATTTTCCATTTTGGAGCCTTCAGTCTGTGAAGATAAAGTCATTTTGCAGAGGAAAGCAGGTCACAGACTGATGGGGGAAGTACCAAAATATTGAAATACCTACACACTGTTCTCCCTGTTCCTGCTTATGCTTTGCACAATTACATTCCTCACTGTCCATCTATCTTTACCCCATATTAAGGCCAGGTGTCTGCCTTCAGAAAGAATACAGAAGTTTGAACCACTGTTCTCCAAATTTTCTGATGCAAAAGCAAAAAAAAAAAAAGGTCATTAATATAAAGAAAAAACCTTTTCATTATTAGCACCTAATTGAAATGATTCTCTAGAGCATTACATTAAAGACAATTTAGGTCAGGTCTGCATTTACCAATGTGGATTTTATTTTCAGCCTTGTACCATACCCATGCTGACATTCATATTCTGTGCTCTGGCTTTCCGTTATTTGAACAAACTAGTCCTTTTTATTTGTGCAGTTTAATGTAATGATAGCATGTCCATTACTTATTATCATAGGCTATTTTTCATATTTTAGTAGAACATAATAACAGACTTTTTAAGTGGAGGTTATGCTGGGCATTCAGACTGTTTCAGAGGTTGTATAATCATTTTCTCTTTCCTTGATGGCTATGCTTAGTTTTATGGCCTGAAAAAGTGTTTTCATTCTGTTTTACTTTCTAGGGTGGGGTAGTAAAACTGGAGATGTAGGCAAAGCTTTATATATACAAAATTAAACAGAAGCTTTGGCTTTATGCTGGTTTTAATGAGAGGCTAGAGAAAAAAAAAAATATTTGAGGCACCGTGGGGAATTCTGCCTTAACTTAAAGCATTTTTTAGTGGTAGAATTGATTATTATTTTTTTTTTTAGGTTGGGAAAGTGAAACGTATATATTAAAGTGGAAGAAGGAGCTGAAGGTCAAGGGGTAAACTGTTTGATGCAGCACATCTGAAGTTGAAAGTCATCTGCATGATCTGTTTCACAGAGTGGAGGGAATGGGGAACTAAGGCAGAGCCCACTCTAAGAGGGATGGTTTGGGACACAGGCTGCCTAAATGTTACCTAAGAATTTTTTTCCTGCTTAGTGCATTCTGTATGCTTGAAAAGCATTTAAACATGAAGTTCTTCATTTTAGAGGTCCTGCCGCATGCTAGGAAGTATAATACTTGTGAATATTCTTGGCCTAGGACATAAAGGATTACCTGTAAGCAGGAGCTCCCTGGTTAGGATCCTGACTCTCCAGCATGCTTACTGGGTTAAAAAGGCGAGAGCAGTGCGAAGGAAGCATAATATTTTTGGTTTTCCTGTGGTGCTCTTCCTTGGGACTGTCAGGAACTCTTATCTCTTGACAAGATTTCTTTTACTTCCTATTATAGGGAATAGGACCAGGACAGAGAGTCAACAGATATCCCAGGACCCTGTAGATCACTCAAAAGAAGGTGCCATAAGTGAGTCTGGCCCCTAAGGCTGCCTCTCTATAGTCCAGGACCATAGGTAAATTTATCAAAAGTATTTGAAAATTCTAATTTTGTGTATATTAAACTCTACCTTTCATTTGAGCTGTCTTGGGTTGGTGTTCTTTTCAATGAATAATAATAATAATTACTATTAATAATAATAATTAGCAGTGTCACAAATTTATTTACTGAGATAATTAAGGCCATGATTTGTCAAAAGCTATCATTTTCCAATCTTGTAAATGCTATTGCATTCATCCACCCATAGGAAGATTACTGATGAAATCCTAGCTATTAATCTTTCTTGCTTTACATAATGAACACAGAAGTTTCCTCCCATCACTTTTAGCTCGACAGAGATAACACTTCCTCAACTGGCAAGCAAGAAGCATTTTCAGACAGTGCATCACATGCAAGAAAACTTCAAGAGAACTATGCTGTATTTTTATGGCAGAGCGTCAATAAAAATAATTATTGTCAGTACTGTTGAAGTACTTGAAGGAATAAGCCAATGTGCTTGTGACAAAGGAGGATTAGGTTTTCTGCTCCTAAACCAAGCAGACAGCAATCAATAATTTTAAGAATTCAGCCGTGTTCATTATTAATTTATTTCTGGAAGAAAATATAGGTATTTATAGGTGAAATATAGGAATTATATAGCTGAATGGTGTTTAGATAAATAACAATTCAATGAAAACTGAATCAAAAATTGAATGAAAAAGAAATCACCTTAAGACTTTGACCTGTCTTTCAAAAATTATCTTGATCATTAGCTTCAAAAATCTACTATTGGGGCATGTC
>NW_009648956.1:0-2364 GCF_000708025.1 Charadrius vociferus
TTTTCAAACCAAGTATGAGTCTGAGGTCTGATCCAGGAAGAGTTGTGACCATCAATCTTCTCTTCTGTTGGCATTGAAGACAACTGGCTCCATGGATGTAATTTCTGGGCTTCATCCTTATTGTCCACTGCTAGCATGTCAGGAATACAGTCACTTATTTTCAGTACTTTCTCAGAACCAATATACAGAAGAATCATTAAAAAAAAAAAAAAGAAAATCAGTGAAAGAAGCCCAAAGTAAAGAGAGCGATTGCTTCAAGCATTTCTAAAATAGGGTTTGTTTTTTTTTTTTAAGTTTGGATTGTTCATATAAATGAGCAGAAAATAAGGAAAACATATGTACAGAATGTTAAACAGAAGCTGTATTTTACGTGGAATTTATCAGAGTATTTAGTGATTTCTTTTTTAAGTAAGTTCAATATGACTACATTTGAAGAAAGAACCCTGTCCCTCTATTTTAGACTTTGCCAGAGTTTTGATCTGTGCAGTTTTGTCTGAACCACAAGCAACTGGAAGCTGTTAGCAACAGATCCATAGGTGTGGAAGCTGTATCTCACCCCCAGAACAAAAGCAGCTAGAAAATAGTGGAACTGATTACAAAAACAGGTTGTGGTTTGTCTTTCAGTTTTGCTTTTACTTAACTGCTTTCTACAGAGGTCTATAATTCATTAGAAATCTTCTTTGTGTGCTATTGTGTTATTAAAGAGACTGAATCACAGAATGGTAGGGGTTGGAAGGGATCTTCGGAGATCATCTAGTCCAACCCTCCTGCCAGGACAGGTTCACCTAGAGCAGGTTGGATGGGAATGCATCCAGGCAAGTTTTGAATATCTCTAGAGGAGGAGACTCCAAAACCTCTCTGGGAAGCCTGCTCCAGTGCTCTGCCACCCTCAAAGTAAAGAAGTTTTTTCTCTTGTTCATATGGAATTTCCTGTGTTCCAGCTTGTGCCCATTGCTCCTTGTCCTGTCGCTGGGAACCACCGAGAAGAGTCTGGCCCCATCCTCTTGACACCTGCCTTTTAGATATTTATAAGCACTGATGAGATCCCCTCCCTAGGTGCAGGACCCCACACTTGTCTTTGTTGAACTTCATTAGGTTCCCCTCCACCGAACTCTCTAGCCTTTCCAGGTCACGCTGAATGGCAGCACAGCCTTCTGGTGTGTCAGCCACTCCTCACAGTTTTGTGTCATCAGCAAACTTGCTGAGGGTACACTCTGTCCCCTCATCCAGGTCATTGATGAATATATTGAACAAGACTGGACCCAGTACTGACCCCTAGGGAACACCACTAGCTACAGGCTTCCAACTAGATTCTGCACTGCTGATCACAACCCTCTGAGCTCTGCCATTCAGCCAGTTCTCAATCCACCTCACTGTCCATTCATCTAACCCACACTTCCTAAGCTTACCTATGAGGATGTTATGGGAGACTGTCAAAAGCCTTGCTGAAGTCAAGGTAGACAACATCCACTGCTCTCCCCTCATCCACCCAGCCAGTCATGCCATCATAGGAGGCTATCAGATTGGTCAAGCATGATTTCCCCTTGGTGAATCCATGTTGACCATTCCCCATAACCTTCTTTTCCTTTACATGCTTAGAGATGACATCCAGGATGAGCTGTTCCATCACCTTTCCAGGGCCCATAGCTTCCCAGGTCCTCCTTCTTGCCCTTTTCGAAGGCTGGCGTGACACTTGCTTTCCTCCAGTCCTCAGGCACCTCTCCTGTTCTTGGGAGTCAAATTTGCCTAAATTATCTCTAACCTGATCCTCCTCAATCAAGGAAGAGACCCCCTTTAGGTACTGGAAGGCCGCAATAAGATCTCCCCGGAGCCTCCTCTTCTCCAGGCTGAACAACCCCAACTCTCTCAGCTTGTCTTCATAGGAGAGGTGCTCCAGCCCTCAGATCATCCTCGTGGCTCTCCTCTGGACACGCTCCAGCATGTCCATGTCCTTCTTATGTTGGGGACTCCAGAGCTGAATGCAGTACTCCAGGAGGGGTCTCACGAGCGTGGAGTAGAGGGGCAGAATCACCTCCCTTGACCTGCTGGCCACACTTCTTTTGATGCAGCCCAGGATACGGTTGGCCTTCTGGGCTGCGATCACACATTGCTGGCTCATGCTGAGCTTCTTGGTCAATCAGCATGCCCAGGTCCTTCTCCTCAGGGCTGCTCTCCAGCCATTCCCCACCGAGCCTGTATTTGTGCTTGGGATTGCCCCGACCCAGATGTAGGACCTTGCACTTGGCCTTGTTGAACTGCATGAGGTTGGCATGGGCCCTCCTCTCCAGCCTGTCCAGATCCCTCTGGATCGCAGTCTACCAGTTTGGTGAGCGTGTCTACCTCACCAAACAGCTTGGTATCATC
>NW_009648956.1:5226-11506 GCF_000708025.1 Charadrius vociferus
AAGTACCCTCAGGTGGATCCCATCCAGCCCCATGGACTTGTGTATGTCTAGGTGCTGAAGCAGGTCACTATTTCCCTGTCGATTATGGGGGCTTCATTCTGCTCCCTGCCCATGTCTACTAGCACAGGGGGCTGGGTACTCAGGGAACAACTGATCCTACTGCTGAAGACTGAGGCAAAGGCGGCATTAAGTATCTCAGCCTTTTCCTCATCCTTGGTCAATATGTTTCCGCCCCTGTCTACTAAAGGATGGAGATTATCCTTAGTCCTCCTTTTATTGCTAATGTATTTATAGAAACTTTTTTTGTTGTCCTGAACTGGAGTAGCCAGTTTACGTTCTAGTTGGGCTTTGGCCCTTCTAATTTTTCTCCCTACATAGTCTCACTACATCTTTGTAGTTCTCATGAGTGGCCTGCCCTTTCTTCCAAAGGCCATAAATTCTCCTTTTTTCCCCTGAGTTGCAACCATAGGTCTCTGTTCAGCCAGGCCGGTCTTTTTCCCCCTGACGGCTCATTTTTCAGCAAGTGGGGATGGCCTGCTCCTGTGCCTTTAAGACTTCCTTTTTGGAAAACATTCAGCCTTCCTGGACTGCTTTGGCCTTGAGGACTGCCTCCCAAGGGACTTTGTCAACCAGGGTCCTGAAAAGACCAAAGTCTGCCCTCCGGAAGTCCAAAGTAGCAGTTCTGCTGACCCCCCTCCTTGCTTCTCCAAGAATTGAAAACTCTATCATTTCATTCCAAAGTGAACTCTCAGCTCGAAAGATTCCAGGAAGGCTATATTCCTCCAGCTGCAGAAGTATATCAGAGCGACTTTCACACAGCCAGAAAGGATTTAGGTCTAATGGCCACCACTGGGATAAAAACCACACAACTGGTCCTTAATCAAGGACTGGTGCTGAGACACATTCTTTGTGGCACACTGAAAGCACTAAACCTCTCACTGCACTGTGAGTGTTAAATTGCCTGAATCTAAACTTCTGACCTGTGTTACAGATAAGGCAGAGTTCCATTTTGCATCTCTCCTGCTAAAAGATTTTTAACTCCTTCATTAACTTCACTACCCTCCTTCAAGATGTTACTACAAGCTACTCAGAAGAGGTTTTGCTAAAATATCATGCTGATTTCCAAGGCTTAATGGTGTTGGCACATTTGTAGTATATAATTCATCTGCTAGGCAAAACATGATGCCACATGCTTTTGAAGAATTACACTTGCACTGCACAGACTTCAATATTCCACAGGATTTGTTTCTTAAATTAAATTAATGCCCACAGCATAAAAGATTGCTGCATAGGCATCAGAAAGAAAAATTGTTCAGCTTTCACCTGAGTCGATCAGAGCACTGGAAGTGTTGGGCCCAAATCTCTTCCACTGCATATCACAAGGCTGCAACTTTGGAAAGTTACACCAATCGATAATATAACAGTCGTATGTACGTCTGGGCTCCCAGGAAATAAAAATGCTATCATCTGTACCATTAACCTGTTCTTCTTTAAGCTCTGAGCCACTGAGATATTTTACGGTGCCTAGGAATGAACAAAACAGAGTGTCTATTATTTTCCTGCATGAGACCTCAGATTCATAAATGAAGGTCAATATAGTTTCTGTGCTGAGCTGTTAAAACAATAAAATAGTTGTGTTCCTTCACTATGAGACATATGGACTCTTTCAAATTCTGAAAGCTGATCTCTTTGTTTGCTGAAAGCTGACAGCTCAAAAAATATCCAGTACTTATTACTATATATTCATTAAAAGAACTCAACTACAGAAACCTGGAGTCATAAACAGAAAGACGCAAGAGGCTAATCACATACAAGAGTTCCCTGCAAGGCATTGGCTGCACCTTTCATGGCACTTGCCACAGGTCTGAGGCCCTAATTTAAGGCTAAATGTGTTTTGCTCTGCGGAGACTCTCTGTGGAAAACAGACTTTCTGTTTCAAGGGATGGATCAAGGCAATTAAGCTTAATATACATACAGTTACCAGCTTATGGGCAAAAATACAGTAATAATTTCTAGATAGCAGATATCCCCCTTGCCTTACCTCACACAGTTTAGACAAGTTTTTAGGTTTCTGAACTCCATACTTAAATCCCATATAAAATTATTTTCTGATATTCCTTCACCCTTTGTAATCCTTCACTTGTATTTGGATCCCACTTGGATCCTCTTTTGGGAGCATTAGGCACCCCCCCATGTTGTCGCGTCAGTCCCTCTCTAGCCTTTTCTAAAACCATTCTGTTCTCCCCAGTGGTAAACAAACATTCTAGGAGAGCCTGCATATATATCCAATTAGAATTATGAGTCATCATTACAGTCTTAACAGTACTATGCATATTCTCTAGGTTACTTCTGTAAGGTCCGATTGCCTGTTTCCAATTCAATAAATCAGAGGTAGTAAAAGGTACATGCACACATACCTTCAGGTGTTCCTTCAGGCCCTACAGTCTGTCTGAAGGGAGCTTGAATTATGGGTCTCTGTCCCCTCATTCTTCCAGATATGGGGCTCATAATTTCATCTTCCTCATCACTTAAATTGTCAGATTTTGGTTGGCTTGGAGGAGCTACCAACAGCTGTATATCCTCATCAGCTTCTCTTGTTTTACAACTGGTATAACAAGCATTTTCCCTTTTACTCCCTTTCTTATTTAACGCATATATTCAGATTTGATGCTTAGAATCCACCAGACCACATTTTTTCCACACATTCCAATAATTTCTTAACACAACATATCCACATAAGGTATTTCATCCCATTTTTCATTTCTCTGACAAAACAATATTAATTGCAATATAGTATTATATTTTAAGGATCCATTTTCAGGCCAATTTTCACCCTCTTTCAATTGATATTGTGGCCACCATTGATTACAATATCGTATGAACTTATTTTTAGTCATGGGATCACCTCCAAATTTATTCCAATTTTTCAGGATGCATCCTAGAGGAGAGCAAAGGGGTGTCTCTTGGGAAGCAGCAGCACCCATTTCAGTACCGAAAAAGATTTCCTAACCCATCGTTTCTACACAAACCAAAACGAGGGATGTCTCCCATTGTTACCAGATTTAAGCTCCTGGTGCAGGCCTCTCCCACCCGGTGTTGAGAGCTAACCAAACCAAATCAATGTGTACACAAACTAAAAGAGGGAGGTCTCCCTTCGTTATCAAAAGAACATGTAGAGACAAACTTATGTTAGCCCAAAATGAAACAAATGTTATTTAAACGCCACAATGTTAAGAACATTTTTTACCAAATGCTACCTGCTTCCCAAGAGATTTTGCCCCTACCCTCCTTTCCTCGTATTCCTGAGAGAAATACCTCTTTTTAGTAGTGTTGCACCATTGTGTCACTTACCACTCAACTGCAAGAGAGGAACTGCTGGAGTCCCTGATCAAACGATTGGTACATGCTGGAGTCCAGTCAGACCACTGCTCATCAGTTGGGTATGGCAAGATGATCCGGGCAAGGCTGTCAGTGCAGTCCCATCTGTATCGCCAAAATCTGTTGTCCCAAAGTGGGCTCGTTTACCCGGTGTGCAAGACGCCAATGTAGACACAGAGCAGAGGTATTTATTTAAATCATTTCTGCGCAGAGATGAGTGCTAGGTGGCAATCCCCAAAGCTAGCACACTGGCCTACAAACTCTTTGGAATATTTATACAGCTCAAAACACAGAAATACACACCTTTAATTACAATTATTGGTTAGTACCTTATCTTAACAATTTCTATTGGTTAGTACAGTCTCTTGCTTTCATTTAAAGCTACAATGTCCTTTAATTGACCTGCACATGCTCCAGTACAGTGGGGGGGGGGAGGGTAGTTCTGTTCAGTCTCTAATTGAGGCGGGGGTCATAATATACCACTGCCTTCGGCACTTTCTGCGTAAGGATGTTCCCTTGTTATCAGCCTTCTGTTCTTCTTCAAGGGTACTTTAATTTAGCAAGGCATGTATTGTTTATACAAAGTGTCTTGTTTCACAAGGCCTTGTAACCTTTTTACAGCTTTTTGCTCTTGCTTAGTGAGAAATTCTACCTTCTAAAATACATTCTACCTTTTTAAAGTAAATTTTACCTTTTTAAAGTACATCAACATCCTCAAATGAACCAGAGTCTGTACACAGGCTGGAAAAAGAAGTGTTTTCGGTTGCTATGATCCAGAAAAATTTATCCATTTAAAGGAGAGTATTAGATAGGAAGACCAAACTATAAACACTATTGATCGGACAAATTTTCCTAAACCAGACATGGAAGACAACTGTCAGTACGGCAAATACAGTAATAATACTTTGGATTTATATAACATTTTTCATCCTATGTTGTCATTCCCTCTACTTCACAGACAGAGGACAGGAATCACAATTCAAATTCATACCACACAGTACAAGGTCGCTAACATAATTGATGTGTTTAGTGCTGTCGTGGTTTAGCCCCAGCTGGCAACAAAGAACCACGCAGCTGCTTGCTCACTCCTTCCCGCCCCCCCCCTTTCCCAGCCACAGGATCGGGAGGAGAATCGGAAGAAAAAGGAAAAACTCGTGGGTTAGGATAAAGACAGTTTAACACAACAGAAAAGGAAGAAAAAAACAAATACTGATAAAAGAACATACAAAAAACCCCACAACGGTTAATGCACAATACAACCACTTACCAACTGGAAACCGAAAATACCCATCCCGCTCCCTGAGCAGGGATTCCTGCCCCCCGGCCAACTCCCCCAGCTATCTACTGAGCATGACATCACATGGTATCAAATATCCCCTTGGCCAGCTTGGATCAGCCATCCTGGCTGTGTCCTTTCCCAGTTTCTTGTGAAAATTAAACCTGTCCTAGCTGAAACCAGGACAAGCACCAAAACCTAATCACTATAAACTCTGTCCATAGCCACCAAAGAGAAAGAGGCACCCCTAGATAGTAATCTAGATCAGAAGTGGGCTAACTTGCCCTCTGGAGATGGTTGGGTTTTTTTTTTTCCCCTCTTAAACAAAGAACTAGGTAAGTGCCAAAATGAGCTAGAATGCCCTAAGTCAAAGACTCTGTACTGAAGTGTGCCTCCACTCTCCTGACTCATGCAATTCCCAATATGACATCCCTTGCAAATCAACAGTGCAGAGCTGACATCCAACTGAGGTGGCTTTACTTGAAATAGGAGCAGTGTCAAGCCATCTGAAACCTATTGAGTGCTGGTAAAGTAGCATCTGCCAAAGCACCCTACAACTAAATAGATCCCTCTTCAAAATAAACATCACGCTGTTATGCAAAATTTAATTTGCAACAATTCTGAAAAAAAATGAATAGGTGAGACCAAATTCTAAAGTGGATGAACCCTTCTTTTAGTCCTTGCACTAAAGCTTTCTTCTCACAATCAATTTTAAAGATGGATTGAATTACACAGCTTATTTACAGAAAATACATCTGTGCATAAGACACCAAAAGCTCTATTAGCCTTTGTGATCTAATGGGTGAGCAACAAGTTTAAAAAGCTGCACATGAAAGAAAGGAATTTCTATAATTAAGGTCCGATAGGCATGTAATAATTTGATTACTTAGGGATAGCTTTATCTCCTGTTTTTTGATAAACAGAAAGCTCTTTGATATATACTGTGTGTGAGCCGACTTGAGCAGGACGCAGGAACGACCACAAGACCGTGGATGAAAGACAAAGAACAAATTTAATTTCAATACTTTGCGAATCGGGGAGTCTCCACAGCAACACCCAGGCAGAGGGACACAAGCAGGGGATGCAGGCACCGCAGAGCAGGAGAAAGTCCTTGTTAGCAGGAGCGTGTGTGCTCTAACTTGCTATTCTCGCCTGCTTTTCAAGGGTTCAAGCAGGCGTAGTTCTCCACTGTGCTTTGATCTTCTTCAACAAGGCAGTGATCTCATGTATGCTAGATAAGGTGTCCCTGAGTCTATCCCAGGCTTACATTATCTAAGTGCGGATATTCTACTTGCAAGCACACAAGGCTGAACAACAATTAGTGTGATATGTGTGTTGTCCAGCACCTGGGGTGCTGGACACTTGAGCGTGTTTACAATCCTCCTCGCCAATCTTCCATTATATTCCCACATTCCACCCCCTCGCTCAAGAGACCGCTTCTGCCGGGGTTGACAAAGTTGGAAATGTTCATTCAAACTTGCAGGGTGTAATAGAGTAATTTACAGAGGCATGAAATAAACACACATAGAAAAAGGAATAAACATGTCTCTACAGTAATGCTTTGAATCAGGTGTCCCATTCCTCTTGTCAAGAAATTAAACCACTCAGCCAGCCAGGCACCACCAG
>NW_009648956.1:12084-15851 GCF_000708025.1 Charadrius vociferus
GTATAATGTATAGTGGAGCCTTGTAATGCCTTGGACCAAAATCCTACAGGTTCTTTCTGATTTTTTGCCCCAATCATCTGCCACAATCCCGAGAGTGTATCGTCTGGAATTATTACTTCTAATTCAAAAGGATATCCTTGCTTAGGAGTGTATAATTGCAAATGCTCAATCGAAGCATTTTTGCAGGCATCAAAGGCTTCTTGTTGCTTGGTCCCTTGCCAGACAACTTTCTTCCTAGTTAATTTCTGTGGAAGGCACATTAATATCACCAAATGTGGAAGAAAAGTTCTCCAATACCCTAAAAGTCTCCAAAAGGTCTGTAACTCTTTTACTGTGATTGGCACAGGAAATAGCTGGGCTGTTTGGTATTCCTCTAATCTGTCCATGCCAAGCTATTCCCAAAAATTGTACAGTAGTACTCAGGCCCTGTATTTTCTTTGGATTAATTGCCCAGCCTCGGTCCTGCAAATGCACTTTCAGCACTTTGGTAGTGTCATGGTTTGGCCTCAGCCAGCAACAAAGAACCACACAGTCGCTCACGCAACTCCCACAGCCGTGGAAAAAGGAATCGTCAGGGCAAAACTCGTGGGTTAAAAGAATGCAATTTAACAGAACAGCAAAAGGAAAAAGATGAAAACGCGATTACAGTACCGTCGCGATGTGCACCGACCCGACCCGCACCGCCGCAGCCCACCCCCAAGTGGCGACTGCTCTCCTCGACCAGCTAGCGCCTCTTATAGCCCGGTCATGGGTCACGTGGTATGGAATACCTGCCCCCTGCCGGCTCCGGGGGAGATTAACCCCATCCCTGCCGGAACCAGGACAGATGGTGAGAATGATGTTAGGGAGAAGAGCTGAAGAATGGGTGTATCAAGAATGACCTAGTGGCAACGGAGCAAGATACGACAAACTAATCCTGCACTGGAGCCGAAGTCCAAAGGCCTGTGCGGCTGGGACCTTGTTCTCAACAGCAGCGAATGCTTTAAATAAATGTACCAAAGACAGATCATCATCATGATTCCTCAGTATATCACAGAATCATAGAGTTGTCTGGGTTGGAAGAGACCCTGGGGATCATCGAGTCCAACCATCCGCCCTCCTCTACAAAGTTCTCCCCTACACCACATCCCCCCCTAACACCGTATATCCTCCCAGTATGTTCTACCAATCAAGCGGCTCGGGGACCTTCTGAGTTGGAAGCTGCAGATGGATGCTGTGACTATCAGCCCCCATGAGGAAAAGTTAATAATACATTTATACATTACAGTACATAACACGTTACAATACATTTGAATCTGCGGCTCTTTCACTGCAGGTTATGCTTTGTGAACCTCTGTAGTTAACCGAAGGGCAAGAGTTTCCACTCCTTCTTGCGGCACTGGCTGCTGTTACCCCAGCCATCGCAGGAGTCGTTCCTGGTCAAATGGCTGAGAACAAGAGTTTCGTGAGCCTGAGAGGATACTGAAAACGAACGCAGACGGAACGCAGAGTGAACCGGACTGTCAGAACTTTTCAGGTCCTGCTGAGTCTGAATGAGAAATGGAAAAGTCAACATTCACTTAACAGAAGATCAGCCCCAATGCTGATGACCTTCTCTGTCTCTGACGCTAGCCAGTATTAGCCCCTCAGGGAACAAATACAAAGCACAGGGCACGTGTAGGGTGATCTCCCCTCCCTAGGGGTGGACCTGCTGGGAAGTAGCTCTGAGGAGAAGGATTTGGGGGTCCTGGTAGATAGTAAATTGTCCATGAGCCAGCAGTGTGCCCTTGCTGCCAAAAAGGCCAACGGAATCCTGGGCTGCGTAGGGAAGAGTGTGACCAGTAGGTGCTCTAAGTCCGGTAGCTAACAGCCATCCCAATCTCCCGCTAATTTACGAGAAGAATCTGATGCCGTTTTCCATGGCAATCCACGCATAGCCGACTCAATTATCTAGGGGGTAATCACCGCCCCGTCATCTATTTCAGGCCATGTCTCTGGTGGAGCCAATTTAGCCAGGAAAGTGGCAACAGGGGCCCAATCCTCAGTACTGGGCCATCCTGGAATATGGGAAGTCATCATAGTTGCTTCCCCAGTCCCCGACTTTCTTGTCAGCCATGGTATGGTTGTTCCTGGAACTGCCAACTACACCAAATGTGTGAGCCGACTTGAGCAGGACGCAGGAACGACCACAAGACCACGGATGAAAGACAAAGAACAAATTTAATCTCAATACCTCGCAAATTGGGGAGTCTCCACAGCAACACCCGGGCAGAGGGACACAAGCAGGGGATGTAGGCACCACAGGGCGGGAAAAAGTCCTTGTTAGCAGGAGCGCGTGAGCTCTAACTTGCTGTTCTCGCCTGCTCAAGGGTTCAAGCAGGCATAGTTTTCCACTGTGTATTCCTCTAATATGTCCATGCCAAGCTATTCCCAACAATTTTACAGTAGTATTCAGGCCCTGTATTTTCTTTGGATTAATTGCCTAGCCTCAGTCCACTGTGCTTTGATCTTCAACAACAAGGCAGTGATCTCATGTATGCTAGATAAGGTGTCCCTGAGTCTATCCCAGGCTTACATTATCTAAGTGCGGATATTCTACTTGCAAGCACACAAGGCTGAACAACAATTAGTGTGATATGTGTGTTGTCCAGCACCCCAGCTGTGAGTCACTTGAGCATGTTTACAATCCTCCTCGCCAATCTTCCGTTATATTCCCACATGCTGTTAGTTTTCTGAAGAGCTTTACCAAAACAGGAAAACTTTATGTATTTTATGGTCCCATGAAGGCTGGAATCCAAACAAAAAAGCAATTAAATAGAGGAAAAAATGGGGTCTAAAAATGTAAAGTGCTCAAACTGTGTAAGACTACTCCTGCCCCATCAAAAAGCAAATGCTAACAACCTTCGGGAAGGAATTGCATAATGTGGCAGCATGACTCATACCAATAGTAAGAATAATTTTATCATGTTTCTTCAGGCATGATCTACTTGCAATGCTGTTAGGATCCGGTTTACTCCACTGGAGTAGGGACTGGTCCAGGCATGCAATGTTTTAGATAAAAAGAGAGATGAAAAGGTTATGCCAAAAGTAGTCAAACTCTAAAGAATACAGGTACCACACTGGAATTTATGATATTTTCTCATGGTTTTGAGATTAAATAACAGATTTCGGCTGTTTAAAAGAAAGCAGGAGCAATACTTCTCTGTATGATGCTGGATTTAAAGGTCTGGGCTTGCATTCCTGAACAAGACAACACCTTCTTGAAGTAGTAGGAATGGAAGACATTAAAAAAAAACTCAGGTCCAAACCTCCTGGCAGGAGCAGCATCCACATCCCACATCAAACCAGCAATTTTTATGCTCTATTTAAGCAGTGACATTGTAATGAGTAACAGGATAATTTGCTGATCCAACCAGTTGCTCAAGGACCATCTGGACGAAGGTTATCTCAGGCCAAGGTTAAACATTATAATTGCTTGTATAATAAGAAAAGCTTTATCGCAATGTTAAGATTTATGTATTATGCATCATTATAATGAAACACAAGCTGTATTTTATATAAACGATAAGAATATGTCAATGTGAATAGACCCATATTGTGTAGCTGTTAGTGAAAAAGCAATATTTGGCTAATTAAACGGTCTTGTTTGCCATATAAGGAAATATTTTAGGTTAAGCAAGTATGTATGGTGGGTAAACAGTGAGCGGGCTCTACGGAGGGGGGGGGGCATGTCTTACCCCGAGAAGGGAGAATATGGCCTTCCTCCTAGCAACAAGGGACCGAACCTA
>NW_009648956.1:15876-22637 GCF_000708025.1 Charadrius vociferus
AGCCCTTGGTGGAGCTGCGACTCCCCGGCCGCCCAGCGCTGCTTTTGCTTTCCTACCTTAATAAATACTTGATGAATCCATTTTGGACTTGATTCGGTTCATTTCAACTATAACAACATCTTGAAAGCAGAGAAGGTTTAGGTTCATAAAAAGTGTTAAATTCAACGGTAAGTGATCATGCTGCCGAGGCAGCCTGTTTCTGGAGGATTAAGGAGTAATACAAAGACGGCAGTGTTGAGGCGCCGGCTCCCCTCCCTCCTGCAGCCCTCCCATGCCCGCCATGCCAAGGGATGCCTGGAAAAACAGGGATTGAAGGGCAGGCAAAAGGTGAAGAGGGCTTAACGAGCACCAGGACTAAAATTCAAAGTAAAAACTCCACAGAACGTTTCAAAAAAGGCGCCGCGGAGGAGAAGGTGGATTTTCCTCAGCGGAGCAGGATTGAGCTCCCCTCAGTGAAGGCGCCCGGGGTGCCCCCGCAGGAAGAGGGAATTACTGAGGAAACGAGGGGCTGCCGCGACAGGGACATAACTCACATAACTCACCTGCAGCCGTCATACAGCTCCCTCAGAAACCGGAAGGGAGACACGTCCCCACCCGGTCAGTGCCGGGAAGAGCTACGGTGCAGCCGTTCCTCTCCCAGGCAGAGCGGTGCCTCCTCCTACCTCGCGGAGACCGGGTGGGTAGTGCCTCGGGAATTTCCTCCCCCCTTCCGGAAAGCGCCGTCGGTTCCCTTAGCCTGTGTCTTTGGTGCCATAGCCCCAGAGTTCCTGTGTCTCCTGGGTCCGGCCCCGGGGGAAGGAGGGGGCTGCTCTGGCCGCTGAGGCAGACGGGGTGAGGAGGTGGACTGGCAGTTGTGTAAGGGCTCGGGGTTGTTCTTTTTCCTAAGCTACCTTTGTAGGTTAAACTTAACCTGCCTATTAAGGCACTGTTTTCCTTGCTCTCCTTTGGATTGTCTCAAATTCTTGAAGCTTGGTTGCTTTTCCTCGGAAGGATGTGGACTGGGAAGTGTTCTGCCTTACAGGCTATATTACTTTTTATACCTCCTGATACAGTTTGCCTTTTTTGTTAACAGCGTAATGTTGCTGACTTACATTTTGCTTGTGATCCACTTTAGCACCTTGATCTGTTTCTTCTGAATTGCTGTCTAGCCAGTTGTTCCCTGCCTCTCTATATTGCTGTGATATCTCGCGCTTCCCTCTGTTGAGTAACACCCTGCATCTTTAGTCAGGTTTTCCATTTTCTCATGATGCTTTTGCTTTCTAGTCAAGCAAACGATTTCTAGTCAGAGGACAGTTTTATTCTTCAGAACCTTATTCTGGAGAATTACATCTATTTCTTCCACAGAGTTTCCATGCATGTTGCGAGTCACGTAAACTGAACTTTTCACAAAGGGTCACTAGTTATTCATTGCCTGCATGCCTGTCTGGAGGCACTAGAACCAGACATATACTGTTGCATCAGAGCACAGAGGAGCACGTACATGAAGGGTCATCTAACTGCTTAATTTTACTGAAAACGCAAGTCACGTCTAAAATTGGATGCCAAAATTTTGGCATGATTTTTTCTCTTTTTTCCCCCCTTATGCTTATTAATAACTCTCTGTAATATGTTAATAAGTTCTTTCCTCTAATGTGTTTAGACAGTATAATTAGAAAAGCTTACTGGAAATTTATCAATTCTATACTTGAAAGTAGGATTTGAATATTATGCAATAAATAAAACATGGAGGGGTTGTACATTAAGAGATCTGGTGGGAAAAATGGCATATCATTGTATAATGAAAACTAAAAGGAATAAATTAAGACAGCTTAGTTCTAACAGTTTTAAAATTTTAAATGAGTGTCATTGCACACCTTTTGATCTTTTAATGTAGGGGTGCAAACTTTTTGCACGTATTGTTTTAAAGATAATATATTAAGTCATTTTTATACTTTGACCTCCCTCATCTGTGTTTGAAAATGTTTATTCTTTTAGGTCTCTACTGGAGATACCTGTTAAAATTTGTCTATATATTTAACAGTTTCTGAATCATTTCAACTCTACTGTGGATTATAGATGTTCAGCCCTCTCTTGCCTCTCCGTTTGGGTAGCAGCAATAATCTCTGATGCTGCTTTTCCACACTGATCTACATAATCCAGAAGTTCCAGAATGAACAATGTAATAGCTTATCCTTTGAATGCTCCAGACTTAAGAACTGGCTTCTCACTGGTGTCTAGAAATAACGTTCAAGGTAGTAATTAGTCCCCAAAAACCTAAAAAGTTATTGAATAATATCTATAAGAAATTTTCATTCTTGGTCAGAAAGTTTTTTAAAAAAACAAGGTATCAGATTTCTCATGTTTGAGGCAGGAAAACTGAAATAGAAAGAAAACAAAGGTAAATCCACAGAAGAACTGAGCACTGCAATGTCAAGTGTCACAGTTGTCTAAAAAATCTAAAGTCCCAAGTTAGGTGCTGAAGTTCTTTATATGCCAAATCATAGAAATGTAGTTTGGAAAGGCCTAGAAGATGACATCAAATCCAACCTGAGACCCTCTTTCTCTGCAGCCGCCGCTCTGAATTTCCCCCTACGTCTCCTAGGTGCTTAGTTGCCTGTGTACATGTATTCAAGGCCCAGCTCTGGTATGGCACAACTGCATAACCTTGATCCAGACTGCTATGAGAGAGCTGTGAGAACATCTGCAGAGAGATAAGAAAGTTAAAAGTATAGACAGAAGTAGGGCTGTTGACATGAGATTGTTGGTAGTTCAAGGATTTCAGAGGGAAAGCACTAGCATGAAAATGTATAAAATCCTAAAGGGAAAAATTACTTGGGGAAGCCTGGTCAAGCTAGCCAGTCTAGTTGAGGACTACCTGGGAATCATTGTGTCGCGTCATCAGTGTTGATGGAGCTGGTGGAGGATGACAACTTGGCAATGCTGGGAATCCTTTCCAGGGAGCCATGGGAATTGACCCTTCCCCTTCTGACTCATGCCTGCCTGCCCAGCAAAGACTTCTTGGGTACCTTAACATGAGTGGCAAATATACTAATGCTTAGTCTAATCGCTCATTAAACCCTAGCTAGCTTTTGTGTGTGTTGGCCAATAACTAACTGCTTTATTTTGAATTATGTACATTCTTCTTGCAGAGTCTCTGCACCTAGCTAAAAGTACCTGAACAAACTGACCAAGAAGGGCCATAACAGACCTTCCATTCGAAGCAGGACTTCACCTATCTGGTAAGTCTTGAAAATCTCCAAGAAAGGCAATTTCAGAACCTTCCTAGGTGACCTGTTCTAGTGCTGCACTTCCTTCTTAGTGGCAGAGTTTTCCTAATATCCAACCTGAGCATCCCAAACCACAAATTGTGACTGTTGCCTCTTGTTATCTTGTGCCATCTGCCACTACCAAGAAAAGTTGCCTGTCCACTTTGTAACTATCTTTCAGGTAGTTGTAAGTTGCCTTTAGGTGGTCCCTTAGCCTCCTCTTTGTGAAACTAACCGGACTTGTAATTCATGTGCTCTAGGCCACTGACAATCTTGGTACCCTTCTGCTGTATCTTCTATTTCTCAACATCTCTCTTGAACTGGGGTGCCCAAAACTGGAAATAGTATTACAGTCTCCTTGCTGCTGCTAATTAAAGGCAATATCACAGCCCTGCACCAGCACGTGGGGCTCTCTAATGCCTCCTGTTTGTTCATTAGCATAGCATCACTTCAGGTGGGCACCGGGATAATTCCCCCCAAAGTATGAGAGCTTCCCCTGTAATGCTGTTATTTCAGCTTCCTTGTTTGTGTGCATAAGCTTGGGGCGGGCACCCTTTGCCAACCCAGTCCACCACCTCCCTCACTTCATTGTCAGTCATCATCTCTCTCCTCATCATTCCTAGTTTAAACCTCTCCTCAGAATGGCCAACCTGTTGGCAAAGATTCTTGTCCCACTTAGTCAGGTTGCTCTCATCTCCTCCTAGCAGTCCTCAATGCTCAGCAAGGGTCCCTTGGTCATAAAAGTGGATTTCTTACTGTTGACACCAGCTGTGAAAACATGTATTGACCCACAGAATTCTCCACTCAATGAGGGCACCTTTTCCCCTCACTGGAAAGACTGAGGAGATGCCACCTGAGCTCCCTTGCCCTTGGGTCTTACCCCTAGAGACAAGTGGTCACGCTTCCCTCATCTGCTTCCAGGACACAGAGCCTATTCTGTAGTTGCAGATCTGCAGGCAGAAAAGGAACCATCTTCCTGATGCTGGAAGTCACAAGCTTTCAGCCAGCATGGTCATGGGAGTCTCCATTTCCCGACCCAATGCACAAAAATGCTACCTGTCCCTCCTTTAGTACAGTTGGGAATTCAGGATTTTGTGTCTGTAGGATCTTGGAGACATTCTGGTGAGCTGTACTTAACAAGGCCTCTCTCTAGCATCCTTCCTAGTCAGAGTCAGCTGGAGGCAAGAGCTCAAAGCACCCTTTTATCAGGAATAGCCGTCAGAACTCATTAGAAGTTGCTAGACCTTGCTAGAAGTTAAGGCCTACTGAAGGTATCTTTTCCTGGCAGCAGTAGGTGCCCTGAAGTTCCTCAAAGAGTTCCCAGGAGTTCTCCAATGACCCAGAAGAAGTTCCCATAAGATCTAGAAAATCTACAGGCAGAGCCTGGAAACTGCTGTGCAGACTGCTGTGTCTGTTGGCTGCCTCTGTTATCTGTCATCATTTAGTCATGTCTTCTTTTTTCCTTAGCTTTCTCCAGATACAAATATTTGCAAGTTTCATTAGTAGGAACATTCAGGTGAAGAGTTTTGAGCTTATGCTTTAGGAAGACAAGTGTTGAAATGATTACCCATTCAGGAAATTACAGCATCCTTATTGGACTTGTGTAAGACACCTTAACTGGCAACACACGAAAACTGTGGACTTGCTCTTTAAAATCCAAGAATATATAACACTAGCAAAAACATAGCAACGCTGTTTGGAAGATTAAACACATCAGATAAATAAGCAGGGAACATGAAGAGATCTGTGTCTGTGTGTGTGTGCATCTTTGTCTTTGTATCTTCCTTCAGACAGGGATTGTTGATATAAATGCTACTGCTAGGAGTACTCCTCATTGTTTGCCTACAATTCAGGCGATGTAGGTTATACTCACTAAGAATTCACCTGGGCAGAATTCTGGGGTAAAAAAAGTAAACAAATCAGGGGAAAATATCCAGATTTTTTGCATATTTTGCAAATCCAATTTGCTGATATTTGGCTAGGTAGAGATATATATGCTAGGTAGAGATATATTTGCTGATATTTGGCTAGGTAACCTGGCCTAAAAGGGAAGAATAGTTCAGTTAGGGTTCTGAATAGAAAAATAGTCATGTCACTTAATCTCCGTCAGTCAGTTTTCCTTCATTAAGTGGAAGTGATAATATTTTTTTTTTGCTTTTTTTAATTTATCTTATAAATTTTCTGAGCAAAGACTGCCTCTAGCTTTTGCTGCTGTGCTATATAACATAACCCCAGGAGGATATTTTAGTCCCAACTTTAAAACAAATGCATAAATTAATTCATTAATAAATAAATAATGAAGAAATTAATGAATGAAAAAATAAGTGTATTCACTAGCGGAGAAGAGAGGCTGCTGATGGTGGTGGTAAAGCTTGAATTCCCATTTTAATTTTCTCAGTGTCTCCATATTAATTTTAGAAGTGCTTTATTTAAATTATGTACTTCCAATATTTTAGTGTCAGCTATAGCTAAAATGGAATATTTCCCCTTTCACATGTCAAGTTTTTGTAGGCTCTCAGCATCTAAAACTATTTTTTCTCTATTGAAATCTCTGTTCAACAATGTGCTTATAATGTTACATAATCTACCACTGATTGATGTTGGTACACTAATAATTTTTACCCTGTATTGACTTATATGTTGTGGTAATATACCCCTTATGAGTAATAAGCAGGTAATTTTCCTTTTTTCTCTGTCCTTCAGGAAGAAAGTAAGACATTGGAACAATGCTATCTACATTAACAGGACCATTTTAAAGGAAAACAAAAAAAATCTGCAAAGAGAATGGACAAAAGAGAATTCCCTTCGTCAGGCATTGAATCAAAGACTTGAAACGAGAAATGGGGTAGATAAAAGTTCCTAAATAACCAAGGCAATGAAAGACTTTCCTTTGCTATGTTGTTTAAAGTAGAAATGGAAATATTAGTCTGTATTTCAAGAGCTTCTGATTCCAGATAATTAACAATCACACCCATGAGTTTCTGGACAGTTTACTATGCATGTTGAATCACTTATTAAAAGCCAGTAATTTGTATGAAAAAGCCTGAAGTCCTTTCAGTTGTAAATTTATATTTAACATAGTGTGAAAGAGGCCATCCTTAGCCATAAAGCAGAATGAATAACACCCACATCCCGATTCTCAGAATTTTTTCTTGAAACCTTCCACTGTCAGAAACCCCACTGCCTTTCAAGGCAGTTTCTAGCTAGGACCTAGCTATCCTTAACAGTAGAAAGTTCTCTCATACGTAAACCAAAAATACTTACTAGCTCTTTATACCCACCTCTTTCTGCCTACAAACTAATAGGAACCAAATTATTCTTTTCTGTTTTGCAGCATGTCATGGTTTGGGCTGGGCTGGCGACTAAGCAAACAACAGATGCTCTCTTTAACCTCTCTCCCTTCAAAGAGAGAGATATATACTTATGGGCTGAAAAGAAACTAAACTAATGAACTATTAACAATAAAAAGAAAATATAATAATTATAGAATCGTGTGGGAGAATTTTTAGAGATCAA
>NW_009648957.1:0-1732 GCF_000708025.1 Charadrius vociferus
GCCCTGGTGACAGAGGATGCAGAGAAGACGCTCTTAGTGAATGCCGCCTTTGCTACAGTCTTTACTGCTGAGGCTGGCCGTCAGGAATCCCAGACCCTGGCGGTAAGAGAGAGAGTGTGGAGAAAGGAAGGCTTTGCCTTGGTCGAGGAGGATCAGGTTAGAGATGGTGTAGGCAAACTAGACACCCACAAATCCATGGGCCCTGACAGGATGCACCCACCAGTGCTGAGGCAGCTGGCAGACGTTACTGCGAAGCCGCTGTCCATCATCTTTGAAAGGTCATGGAGAACAGGAGAGGTGCCTGAGGACTGGAGGAAAGCCAATGTCACGCCAGTCTTCAAAAAGGGCAAGAAGGAGGAGCCGGGAAACTACAGGCCAGCCAGCCTCCCCTCCATCCCTTGAAAGGTGATAGAACACCTCATCCTGGATGTCATCTCTAAGCATGTTTATTGGGAGTGGTCAGCGTGGGTTCACCAAGGGAAACTCATGCTTGGCCATGAGGGAGGTCATCCTCCCCCTCTACTCTGCCCTGGTGAGGTCAGAGCTGGAGCACTGTGTGCAGTTCTGAGCTCCCCAGTTCAAGAAAGACAAGGAACTACTGGAGAGCTGAGGGGCCTGAGGAGAAAGGGGTGGGGGCTGGGGGGAGCTGGAGCGTGGGGGGACAGGGACAGAGACAGGGATAGGGATGGGAATAGGGGTAGAGGGACAGGGACAGGGATAGGGACAGGGACTTAGGGATAGGGGGTAGGGATAGGAGCAGGACCAGGCCAACTACTCCAAATGCATATTTAGTATCTGTGTATATGTTAACTCTTTTCCCTTGACAGAGTTCCAAGGCCTGCGTTAATGCAATTAGGTCAGCCTTTTGGGCAGAAGTATTTTGAGGCAGAGGTTTAGTTTCTAGGGACTTGAGTAAGGGTTGCCACGGCATATCCAGCTCTTCGTTTTCCTTCTGACATGAAGCTGCTTCCATCTGTAAATAGCTCCAGTTCCGCATTGGGTAAGGGTTCATCTTGTAGATCAGGCCTGCTTGGAGTATCCTCGTTCAATAGTGGCTAAACAATCGTGTTGCCATGTGTCAGATTCCGAGATCGGGAGCGAGGTAGCAGGATTCAGCGCAGAGATCCTTGAAATTATAACATCATATTGCTCCAAGAGCACAGCTCGATCTTTGGCTAATCTGCTTGGGGAAATCCAATGGTGCACCTTATTTTCAAGGAGAGAGGACACAGCGTGGGCTACAAACACAGTAATCAGTTGACCCAAGGTTAATGTCCAAGATTTTTCGATCAGCGTAACAGTGGCTGCCACTGCTCTCAATCATGCGGGCCAACCTTTGCTTACGACTTCATCCAGTTGCTTGGAAAAGGACCCCACAGGTCTCTTCCAACTCCCTAATTTCCAAGTTGGGACTCTTAGTGCCACCTGCTGCTGTTCATGTACATATAGTTGGAAAGGTTTTCTTAGATTTGGAAGTCCCAGAGCAGGAGCTTCCATAAGCTTCCTTTTGATTTCATCAAAACCTTTTCTGCACTCAGGTGTGTCACGGTCCCCTCCTCGGTGGACGCGTGATGGTTCGTTTCAGCTGTGATCTCGAAGCGCAAAAAGAAATGGCATCAGGCCCAGGGAGTTATGCTTTCAACACACAATCACTTTATTGGTTTTGCCCGTAAAGCGGCTTGCGATAGAAAGAAAGAAGAATAGGAAAGATGAAGTAAAAAGGAGGGGGGAA
>NW_009648957.1:1901-3673 GCF_000708025.1 Charadrius vociferus
TCTGGAGTAAGGCTTCCACGCATGCCCGGAGAGGAGTGTCTGAGGCGTGGTCAGCTTCGGAGGCGGGTAGCTTCTTACCAGGAGGTGTGGGTTTGTATTATAATGACATTATAATGAGGAAAGTTCAACTGAGGTTCGAGATTACTTCATCAATGCCGGCAGAGCCAGTGCGGTCCATCTTCTTCGACCGCAGTTCTTCGCTTTGCTGCTCCAGTAGAATAGGCTTGTACCAGGTTCTGATCGTCCGTACTTTCGTACCAAGGTATCGACATGGCTTGTACCCCCGTACAATGGTCCCACCTCAGTCCTTTCTCTAAGTCTCATGACAGCCAGCTCAGCGAGCTGCCGCAAACTCATGTCAAGCTGTTAGCCCAGGTTTTGGGGGCCTAGTCGCTGATGAAAACGTTGAGACAACGCTGATCTTCTGATCGACTCTTACAAGGTGTCCACTCAAGAACCCCTGCAGGTCCTTTTATAGCAGCGTACAATGGTTTGGCAATGAGTCCAAAATTAGGGATCCATAGACGGCACCATCAGGCCATTCCCAAAACCCCTCTGAGTTGGTTTTTTTGAAGTTGGCACTGCGATTCTACAAATTGCGTCTTTTCTTTCTGTACTCAATTCCCTCTGTGCTTTGGTACTTTCAAATCCCATATATTGGACTTTTCCTTTTCCAATCTGAGCTTTCTTTCTAGAAACTCTATATCCTACCAGTCCCAAAAAATTAAGCAAGCTAATGGTGCCTTCCAAACAGGTTTCATCGTTATCAGTACCAATAAGTACTGATAACCATAGCTATCAGTACCAATCAGAGTTGGGTCTTTCGCCCCGTAGTTGGATTCTCTCACTTGAAGGCAAAGATGATCTGGCTCTGCTCACCCACAGGTATTTGAAAGAAGGCGTCTTTTAAATCCAGTACTGTAAAGTAAGAATTGCTGTTAGGAATTGAAGCAAGGAGGGTATATGGGTTTGGAACCACAGGGTGGACATCTGTCGTCCTCGTATTAATTTCTTGTAAGTCCCGTACCAATCTGTATTCTGTTGAGTGGGGTTTCTTTACAGGTAAGATTGCAGTTTTAAATTCCGATTGGCATTCTTGTAACAGCCCATGCTCTAAAAAAGAATTTGTTACTAGTTCTAATCCTTTTCTAGCCTCCAGTTTAATGGGATACTGCTTTTTTCTTAACGGCCGAGCTCCCGGTTTCCATTCAGTCTTTACCAGAGTCACGTTCCTCGCTCGTCCAGGTGTTTTGATGCCCACACCACAGGGATGACAGCATCCAGTACTTCTCCTGGAATATCCAGTTCTTCGCTTTGACTCTTCCCGGTTAACAAACATATTTGTGCTTTCCAAGCGCTCTCTGGAGGAATATGCAAGTGAACAAAATCTTCCGACAAGGTTAGTTGTGCATGTAATCTACACAACAAGTCTCTTCCTAAGAACGGGAGGGGGCATTCTGGCATATAGAGAAACTTATGAACTAATTTAGTATTTCCAATTGAATACTCCATTGGCTGTAAAAATGGCCTTAAGGTCTTTTTCTCCGTTGCACCAACACCACTTGGTTTAGTTCTACTTAAAGGTCCTTTACAACTAGTCCCTACAGAACGGTTTGCTCCGCTATCAACTAAAAAATCTATTGTCTCATTCCCCAGCTTACCTGGAACCAGAGGATCGGCTGGGGAAATTTCAGTAGCTTCCTCCGGTCCCCCTCAGTCCAGTCCTGTCTCAGCCATAGCCTCATCAGCTTCCTCAGTTCTTTTCCCTTGAT
>NW_009648958.1:0-9929 GCF_000708025.1 Charadrius vociferus
TTCCACCCTCTGTAAGCTTCCTTTTTGCGCTTGAGTTCCTCTACGAGCTCCTTGTTCATCCATGCAGGCCTCCTTGGTTTTTTGCCTGACTTCCTCTTTGTAGGGATGCATCTCTCCTGAGCTTGGAGGAGGTGATCCTTGAATATTAACCAGCTTTCCTGGGCCCTCCAGGACTTTATCCCCACAGTATTTTCCAAGCAGATCCCTGAAGAGGCCAAAGTCTGCTCTCCTGAAGTCCAGGGTAGCGAGCTTGCTGTGTACCCTCCTGGCTGCCCTAAGGATCTTGAACTCCACTATCTCATGGTCACTGCTGCCGAGGCTGCCCTTAAGCTTCACATTTCACAACAGCCCCTCCTTATTGTTAAGGACAAGGTCCAGCATTGCTCCTCTCCTCGTTGGCTCCTCCATCACTTGGAGAAGGAAGTTATTGATGCATTCCAGGAACCTCCTGGATTGCTTATGCCCTGCTGTGTTGCCCTTCCAACAGATATTGGGGTGATTGAAGTCCCCCATGAGGACCAGGGCTTGTGAATGTCAGGCTGCTCCTATATGTCTGTAGAGGGCCTCATCAACTTGGTCTTCCTGGTTGGGTGGCCTGTAGCAGATTCCCACTGTAACATCACCTGTCCCTGCCCTCCCTTTAATCCTGACCCATAAGCTCTAGGTCAACTCCTCATGCATCCCCAGGCAGAGCTCCATGCACTCCAGCTGGTCACTGACATAGAGGACGACACCCTCTCCTTGTCTCCCCTGCTGTCCTTCCTGAAGAGCCTGTGTCCTTCCATTCCAACACTCCAGTCAGAGGAGCAATCCCACCATGTCTCCATGATGCCAATAAGATCATAGCCCTGCAGGCATGTGCACGTCTCTAACTCCTCCTGTTTATTCCCCATGCTACATGCATTTGCATAGAGACATTTAAGTTGGGGCCCCAATGAAGCTGACTTACTGGCTGGAGGGGCTGGAATTCCTTTGTGCTGCACCCCAAGTGCTCTCCTGCTGACCTGTGATCCTTCTCCAGGCTCTGGCCATCTGTTTCTGGCATTGGCATCATACTGGTAGGAGTGGGATGGATTGAGGTTCCCCTCCCCCAACAACTGTAGTTTAAAGCCCTCTGTCAGGAGCTTGCCAAGCCTATGACCAAAGATGCTCTTCCCCTTCTCTGACAGGTGGATCCCATCAGCCCCCAGTAGACCAGGTTTCTCAAAGCAAGTCCCATGGTCTAAGTAGCCAAACCCATGGCTGTGGCACCAGTCCTGTAGCCATTTGTTGATTTGCCAGATTTGATTGGCCCTGTCATACCCCTTCTCTTTGACCAGGAGGACTGATGAAAAAACTGCCTGTGCCCCCATGTCCCTGACCACTGCTCCCAGGGCTCTATAGTCTTTCTTGATATTCCTTAGACTGCTCCTGGCGGTATCACTGGTGCCCACGTGAAACAGCAGCAGCGGATAATAGTGTACTGTGCGAGACTTGGTAGTCTTCTGGTGTCATTCCTGATACAAGCCCCTGGCAAGCAGCACACCTCCCTAGAGAGTGCTTCAGGCCGCCAAATGGTTGCCTCCATATCTCTCAGAAGAGAGTTGCCTACTACTATCACCCGTTGCCTTTTCTTAGTTACACTAGTTGTTATACGGGGAGATCAGGTTGGCTTACCCAGCTCCCACGCCTCTCCTGATACAGTGAGTCTTCTATACCTGTGGTTTTCTAAATCTGAATTGCATGATAAATTTTGTTCTTCTAGTAAAACTATTTTAAGTAGCAAAATGCAGAGGAAATACCACTGAAAAATGAATGTTATAAAGGAAACTAATTTTTTTTCACTGCTTTTAGTTTATGTGTACTTTGATTTTATCAGTGATGGCTATCTATTTCTGTGTGTACATAAAAACTATAAACAAGGCTTTTCAGCACCTTCAGTCTTCATATAACACACTGAAAGCTGGAAAGATTTTTTAAATTTCTAGCCCACATGCAAGCAAAACATTGTTTCCAAATCTGAAGTTAACTGAAGCTTAAATATAGTAAAATATTGTTTCTATCTTTAGAGTCAAAATTGCTCATTTTTACTTCATTACTACATCTATATACAGTATTTGTTAACCATATGCATTATCACATTATTTTATGTATAAGGTTTATTGACTTTCTTTCCTGCCAACTCATTAACCTGATTATTAATTTTTTTTAGAACCACCACGATGTCTGAAAAACAAGCTCACAACTTGCTTTAAATTTTGCTTCTCATATGATCAGCCTCTTGGATATGAATTATTCTACTTGTAGAGCAGCACACAGGATAGCAAATATCATCTCAAGGTATGAAATGGACAATCTGATTGCAGATGAATTACCATACTCAGCAGAGCATTAGATAAAGAACCTGTCTTATGAAGTTAAAACAAGTGTATTTACCGCATTAGGAATAAGTTCTGTCCTCTCACCCCAGATCATGAGATCTTTTCCAATATTTTGAGATTTTAAAAGAGAAATTTTTAAAGGGTTGTTTGTTTTTTTTTTTAATTTTTGTTTTGAAATTAATGTCTTGTTTCCAAGCTTTTATCAAAAAACATGCAAGCTAGAAACTCTTGTTAATTGAAAGCAGAGAGTCTCATATTCACAGGATTCCAGAAGCAGGCACTTTCCTTTAAAAAATGCTAAATATTCTAAGAAGAATTATTTCAGTCCCTGTTGGCATCTTTTGCCTTCTTTATTTCAATCCTGCTACAATGAGCCCAGCTTTCCTTCCCTATGTTTTATGTGGTGCTGCCACCTGAGTGTGCCTACTGAGTCTAGCCAAGTGTTATATATACAGCTGAGCAGGATGCAACTGTGGACTAGCCACAGATTACTGCCAAACAGTGTGTAAGAACCACATTTTACTGACTTTCTCTGAAACAGGGGGGGCTATTTTGGGTCTCTCTACCCTGCCACTAGTGTTCATAATATATGCAAGAACTTAAATGTATTTGAGACATCTTCCACTCTTTCAAACTTGGTTGAAACCTGTCCATAAGTCCAGAAGTCACAAGTACAGTATTAACCTGTCATTTAAATCAATCTTATGAAGGAAAAGATTCAAGCAGAGTTGACATTCTGCTTTGAGAAATCAGGAACCTGTAAAATTTCTATGTAAAGATTAATAAGGAGAGCATCTGAATGTATATTTACATGTCATACAAACCCTTCATCTTAGAGAAAACACTTAGCAGAAATCTTTTGGCAGAGTTTATTCATGCAAGTTGCTGACTGCAGTAAAACCGCTAAGCTAAACAAGATAAGTGGAGCTATCACAGCTTTCCTTTTCCCAGCTTTGTCTCTGCCCTGAATAGCTATGCTGCCTTTTGCTTCCCTGGCAGCTTAGAAGAAACGTGGCCTGTGACTATACTGCTGCCAGCCCAAAATGGCTTCTGCTTCTTGTTATCAAAATGTTCAGCATGCAGTGTGACACTGGAGAGCACAAACAAAGCAAACCCTGCTTTAAGTTATAATTTCCTATTGTAAGCCTAATGGAAAATGATATCCATGGAGTTTTCCATAAAGTATAATGGGGAAAAGGAGTGAAAAAAAGAAGACAAATGAAGATTTTCCCACTGTGCTACTCTCCTTGGTGGCATCATGCTCAAAAGCTGGTTTAAAACCAGAGCTCTACAGGCAGCTGCAGAAGACAAGCCCAGTCTGTAACACCAGGCTCTGAAGAAATTTCCCGTTTGATTGCTCAGAAGCAAGCTGCCCTGAAAGGTGTTATACCATCAGCAACTGCTGCCAAATGTGCTCCTTCTCTGTAAGTTTTAGGCTTTTAGCTCTAGGATCCCATCCAATTGGAGGCTCAGCAGTGATGATAAAGCAAAGTTTACACTCAGCTAAGTGTCCTGGTTCCGGCAGGGATGGGGTTAATTCCCCTCAGAGCGGGCTGCAGCGGTGCGGTCCAGTCAGTGAGCGGAGGCACTGTCATCGCACTCATATATTCCTTTAGCGGTGTTATTGTTATTGTTTTCTCTTCCTTCTGCTGTTTTGTTAAACTGCTTTTATCTCAACCCACGAATTTTTTTCCTTTTTCTTCCAATTTTGCCCATGGCTGTGGGAGTTGCGTCAGGGGCCACGTGGTTCTTTGTTCCCGGCTGGGGCCAAACCATGACACGAAGCTACACGGGGAGTAATCTCTTCAATGTAGGCAAGGAAGGTTGCTTATCTCAAACATTGGCACTTAATATTTCCTTTGTATTGTTTGCTTTTCTCACATTTTATCTGGACCAGTGAAATGGGGGACCTCGAGGCTTTTCAGGTGTATCTTGCTATGAAAATAAGTTAGTATTTCATTCCAGTACAAATCAAGGGGCCATATATTTCAATATTTTCATCCTTCACCTCATAAAAACATTACAATATTTTCACCTCTTTCTGCTGGACACCTCAAGTATTGTGTCCAGTTTTGGGCACCTCAATACAAGAGAGATATCAAGGTGCTGGAGCGAGTGCAGAGGAGGGCAATGAAGCTGGTGAAGGGCCCAGCAAACAAATCATATGACGAGCGGTTGAAGGAGCTGGGACTGGTTAGAAGAGCAGTTGAAGAAGCTGGGACTGTTTAGTTTGAGGAGGAGGAGGCTGAGGGGAGACCTCATCACTCTCTACAACTATTTGAAAGGACACTGTAGAGAGGTTGGTGCTGGTCTCTTCTCACAGGTAATTAATAACAGAATGAGAGGGAATGACTTCAAGCTCCAACAGGGTAGATTTAGACTGAACATTAGGAAAGAATTTTTCACAGAAAGAGTGGTCGGGCATTGGAATACGCTGCCCAGGGAGGCGGTTGAGTCACCATCCCTGGATGTGTTTAAGAGCCGTTTAGATGTGGTGTTGGGGGATATGGTGTAGGGGAGAACTTTGTAGAGTAGGGTAGATGGTTGGACTCGATGATCCCAAGGGTCTCTTCCTGTGGGAGAATTTTTAGAGATCAATGGTCACCCTGTGAGCACCCTAAGCACTGAGAACTTGTTGACGGCAGTGTAAGCTTCAAGGAATGTTGAAGGTCAAATTGTGCTTTGTGAACGGCTGAGTTATGTGGAGGGAGGCAAGAACTGTTGCTGAATGTATCGATAAGCATGATTTTTGAGTAAAACATAGAAGTAGATAACTATGCAAGTGAACAGCTGGGGCTAACCAATCATATAGTAGAGATGCTTGTTTGAACTATGCATGTAACCAATTATTCCTTGAGTGTTGCGTGGCGCGGGAGAAAATTGTCTATATTAGCTGAGCTATCTGTACAATAAAGGGGCATTTACCCTGATCATATTAGTCGTTGTGTATCTGTCCGAGCTTCCGCGTCAACATCTTCCAATCTAGACAATTCTATGATTCTATACTGTAGTGCTTCCAGTCCTCAGTTTTCATTAATCCTAACTCCTATCTGAAGTTAATGCTGTAGGATGGCTGAACTCCCTTGCACAGCACAGGGAGTTGTGCCAGAACAGATTTCTCCTGTGAAATGAACTGTTAAGGTAAATGCATTTAGGTGAATCGTAGGTGATAATTAAATTCCCAATATCCTGTACTTCGAATCAAAAAAGGCTTTCCCATGACTTATAGATTTTCTCCTGCAAGAGCGAATTTCTTCAGCCCTTTCTCTAGGCTTTTTCAAATGTCATAATTTTCAATGCTTTTAGTTTAATTCACCGTTGGTAAAAAACTCTGAGAAGTGCTACAACAGTGGTAAATTTTATCACTTCCACCAGAGTATTGAAGAGATATGAGAGTGGACAAGTAGCCCCCTGGTTACTCCTGAATGTAGCAGAATGTCAAGTTGACAAAACAGAGGCAAGGGTAACTTTAAGGGTAAGGTCACCAGTAAGTATGTGAACAGAAATACCACATTCATAGCAATGCAGAAATCTTAAAAGCCAATTAGTTAGCTGAAATTTTGAGGAAAGGCTAAAGATTACCAGATTTAAATTTAAAAGTTCATCCTTCTTTTTTTTCTTTTATTGCACCTTCACACCTCATACATGCTTTTAGTCTGAATGACTTTATTTAGATTATCGCAGCTAGCACAGGAAGAGAGAAACATCCTGGCTTGTATAAGGAATAGTGTGGCCAGCAGGACTAGGGCAGAGGTCGTCCCCCTGTACTCTGCCCTGCTGAGACTGCACCTTGAATACTGTGTTCAGTTTTGGGCCCCTCACTACAAGAAAGACATAGAGGTGCTGGAGCGTGTCCAGAGGAGGGCAACGAAGCTGGTGAGGGGTCTGGAGCACAAGTCAAATGCGGAGCAGCTGAGGGAACTGGGGTTGTTCAGCCTGGAGAAGAGGAGGCTGAGGGGAGACCTTATCGCTCTCTACAACTACCTGAAAGGAGGGCGTAGCGAGGTGGAGGTCGATCTGTTCTCCCAAGTAACAAGAGATAGGACAAGAGGAAATGGCCTCAAGTTATGCAGGGGAGGTTTAGATTGGATATTAGGAAAAAGTTCTTCACAGAAATGAGCCGGCAATGTGCCCTGGTGGCCAAGGAGGCCAATGGCATCCTGGGGTGCATCAAGAGGAGTGTGGCCAGCAGGTCGAGGGAGGTCATTCTCCCCCTCTACTCTGCCCTGGTGAGGCCGCATCTGGAGTACTGTGTCCAGTTCTGGGCTCCCCAGTTCAAGAAGGACAGGGAACTGCTGGAGAAGGTCCAGCAAAGGGCTATGAAGATGATGAGGGGATTGGGACATCTCTCATATGAGGAAAGGCTGAGGGACTTGGGTGTCTTTAGTCTAGAGAAAAGAAAATTGAGGGGGGATCTTATTAATGCTTACAAATACTTAAAGGGAGGATGCCAGGGGGATGGGAACAGTCTTTTTTCATTGCCCAGTGATAGGACAAGAGGTAATGGGCACAAACTTGAATATAGGAAGTTCCATCTTAACATGAGGAGGAACTTCTTTACTTTGAAGGGTGGTGGAGCACTGGCACAGGCTGCCCAGAGAGGTGGTGGAGTCTCCCACTCTGGAGACATTCCAAACCTGCCTGGACACCGTCCTGTGCAACCTGTTGTAGGTGACCCTGCTCAGGCAGGGGGGTTGGACTAGATGATCTCTGAAGGTCCCTTCCAACCCTGACCGTTCTGTGATTCTGTGATTCTGTGATCATTGCTTTTGAATGACCTCACATGGAACACCTCCAATATGGGATGTGAACCTCACTTTATACCTAAGGAGGCACTACACAGCTTTGAAATTGCATAGCTTCAGTTGCTACCAAGCAGCAATAAAGAATATTCCGGACGAAGTAATGGATTACAGGCAATCCCCCAACAGGCTAAACAGTATCAAATCTATGCACCTCCAAAATAAATAAGTACATAAAACTCCAAACCCATCACTTAGGAATGTCCTATCCCTTTTGGGGCCAAATATGTGTCTTTGGTAATGTTCCTGTAGCCTCTTGAAATTAATGGATAACCAAGGGCCACATTCTGCCAAAATGAACGCGAGAATGAGAACAGACATCAAGTAAGAGCCATACAGCCTCTTTTTTCAATTGTCATTGGCACTTTCATTCACAAAAAAGAATGAATAATATCTTTAACTCTGATCTCTGACCCTGGATTGTTTCAGTTACTGGGTCTTATTTTTTCCCAGTCAAAACATAACAACCACTTTGATGAATCAACTTTTGGCTAAGAATCAACTTTAGTCAAATAACAGCTTTGCGTTTGTGAAACACAGTTCTTGCAGGCTTAGGTAAGTACAATTAGAGATGAGGACCAGACCTATCCTTAGGTCCATAAGTGGAAATAAGAGCCATGCCATGGTGATCAATGGAATTATTTTGCTTCAGATGAAAATGATTTAGCAGAGACATTACAAAGGGACATAAACTGAAATGTTTCTTATGAGATAAATTATCAGAATGTTTTCTATATTGTTTTAAATGCATGTTTGTTCACTTCTATTTTCCAGTGGGATACCCAAAATATACCTTTCTAATCACTTGCTCAAGCATAGTATTTGGTAATCAGGACACATGATATACAAAACAGTGATTCAGTAGTCTACCTCTCACTACTGGCACCTGAAACTAGAAAATACAGTAGCAATATAAATATAGAAGAAATATTATATTCCTTTATCTGCCAACATTGCATTTACTGAACAAGAGGCATATGCTATGGGTATTGTTTTGCCTTCACTTACACCCATCTTATTAATTTTTCCCACTCTTCCACTGATCCAAACAAAAAAATAGTGGGATATGCCACAGATGGCTGAACTAAAATATGGTTTAAGGCTGTCTGCATTCTTGATGTGTGTACAACAGAATTCAACATTTGAAAAAAATAAAGTGACATAAAATTTGCATTGTATAAATATAGGCCTTTAACACAAAACAATAGTCTAAGATTCCATAAGACTTTTTTTGACAGCTCCCCTTTAATTTGCAACCTGGGTGATGCTTGGGATGTTGGATGCATATCATCAGTATAATCCTGAAAACAACTATCCAAACCATTTTGATCTTGTCCTCCATCAGTTTAATGATATCCCAGGAGGCTGATGATGGGATTGCTTATGCTTGTGGTATGTCACTCCTTGCAATTTTGATTTTTATATCCTGCAGTCATAAGCTTCCGATCTAAGGTCCTGTAAAGGAACACTTCCATGCTCCTGCCTTTATAAGTCCCTTTTTTTCTTTCCTTTTAAGATAGAATCATGGCCTTTGCATTGTCATTTCATTTGCATTTTTGTGTGTCATTTAGCAGTTTTTTGCATATGTGTACTGGAATTGATATATGTGTCGCTTGTCAATTCACACAACAAATAACTCAGATGTGATGAAGGCTCACTATTTGTTAATTTTTAATGATAACTTTGAATCGCAATGAGACCTTATTATTTGTGCTTTTTCCTTAATTCTTTAATTATTACGTTATGGATTTTGTTTTCCTTCACTCAAAAGTTACCCATTAACATAGTTTCTTCAGTCGTATGATTCCTTGTTCAGTACCAATGTAGAAAAGTCTTTCACTTGATTTGCCAAAACCCAGACATTTTCATTTCACTGGGGTTCACATTCCTGCCTCAGCTGGAAATGCTTGAAAAGCAATAATAAAAAAGATGTATACAGAGGTCTTCCTATAAATAAGAGATATTCTTTGGCTGTCAATATGGAAAATCATATTGTGTTTTACTGATAAATGGTGTTTACCTTTCATATTTAATGCATGGGAGATAAAAAAATAAGGTTTTTTTAATGCTATAATGTGCAAAAGGAAAAAAACTACAAATGAGTGGTGCTTTCTTTCAAAGCACAGACACATGCTTTGTATCAGAGTAGTGACACGATACACAGCAGCTACAGCTTCTGTGCCACACTTCTGGGTTAATGTAATAGAAAATAAATAAAAATGTGGGGTTCTGCAGACGGACCCAGACGCAGACCAATATGATCAATGCTGAAGACACTTTATTAAGATACTTAAACCATTATATACTTTTTACTACAACGTGGGCTAGCTCTGCGGCTTGTGCTCATTGGTTTCTAGACTTATACACACAAACTATTATTGGTTAAACACAGCTGTAACTTACTATCTACACTTTGTTACTATTTCTGCCAAGTCAGTCTTTTAATTAATACACATTCCACATCTGTTGGGGAGTAGCAGCAGTTTCAGTGTCAGCGCATGATTTCCTCCTTCATGTTGACCTTCAGTACGTGTCCGTTGTTTTCCAAAAGGTTTCCCAAATTTCCCCCTTTTTGTTTTTCAATTAAAAATGCCGAGTTTATCGTCTTCTGCAGGGCCCTTTGCAGACAAGAGTATAAACACGGAATAATTAATGCTATAACAAAAATCACGATCGATATTATTAATCCTGTCTTAACAATTGCAGCTGTCTACTAATTCCCCAATCAGATAACAAATTGTTCAACCAATTTCATTCATTGTCTACT
>NW_009648958.1:12821-23772 GCF_000708025.1 Charadrius vociferus
AAATGTTGCAAAAGCTTCAAGATAGCTTGCTCTTCATAACTTAAATTATTACCCATGATAGCGCATGACCCAAAACGCGTTCGGCTGCTCACCTTTTTTTTTTCTTCTTTTTCTTTTTCTCTTCTTTTTCTGTGGCCACAATTCGTCTCTCAGTCAGTTTCTTCTTGTTCTTCTTCTTGTTCTTCTTCTTCTTCTTCTTTTTTAAATCGCAAGCCGACAATCTCAATAAGAAATTGCGCCGTGCCCCACGTTGGGCGCCATTTGCGAACGGACCCAAATGCAGACCAATATGATCAATGCTGAAGCCACTTTATTAAGATACTTAAGCCATTATATACTTTTTACTACAACGTGGCCTAGCTCTGCGGCTTGTGCTCATTGGTTTCTAGACTTATACACACAAACTATTATTCGTTAAATGCAGCTGTAACTTATTAGCTACACTTTGTTACTATTTCTGCCAAGTCAGTCTTTTAATTAATACACATTCCACATCTGTTGGGGAGTAGCAGTAGTTTCAGTGTCAGCGCATGATTTCCTCCTTCATGTTGACCTTCAGTACGTGTCCGTTGTTTTCCAAAAGGTTTCCCACAGGGTTCCAAAATATTGGCCAGAGCATATATTTATTCATTTATGTACAAAAAAACCCGTGCTTTTCAGTGAATGCAGGAGGAGACTGGCAGGCATTTGGATGCACCAGAATGAAACACCAGGAACAGAATTACAGAGCAGTCTTTCTTCTGTCAGAAAAAACATTGCCAATGTCTTATTTTCCAGAGTCAATCACATCAGTTTGAGACTGGGCACTGCTTTTAAAAGACATTGCACTGATCTATACTATTTGATTAATCCCATCTTTTGAGCAAGCATTATTTAATTGTTCACACAGACAAAGTTAACCAGGAGTCGGGTCAGAGAATTCATGGAGGAATCAAAATGGCTAGATTTGATCCTAATATTTACATTGCTTGTCAAATTCTTATTCATGAAATAAGAAATAGTGCAGAGGTTCCACTTTGTGATGCTATTCTGAGATTACATTGAGCTGCCAAAACTGGTTGTCCTGGTTCCGGCAGGGATGGGGTTAATCTCCCCAGGAGCCGGCAGGGGGGCAGGTATTCCATACCACGTGACCCATGCCCGGGCTATAAGAGGAGCTAGCCGGGACGAGGAGAGGAGTCGCCACTCGGGGGCGGGCTGCGGCAGTGCGGGTCCGGTCGGTGCGCTTCGCGGCGGTACTGTAATCGCGTTTTTGTCTTTTCCTTTTGCTGTTCTGTTAAATTGCACTCTTTTAACCCACGAGTTTGGCCCTGTCATTTTCTTTTTCCACGACTGTGGGAGTTGTGCGAGCGGCTGCGTGGTTCTTTGTTGCTGGCTGAGGCCAAACCACGACACTGGTTCAGCAAGGTTTAGGATACAGGGCAGAGAAAACCCATCTGCCAGGATTTTTAAAAAAGGGTCCCTAGGACTCTGAAGTGATTTAGAAATTTCTGAAGAGCCAACTGATCCCTGTTCTTCAGAATTTAAGGGTTTCAGACAATCATAAAATCATAGAATCATTTAGGTTGGAAAAGACCCTTAAGAGTCACCATTCATCTTACATTGCCAAGTCCACCACTAAACCATGTCCCTAAACCTCCAGGGATGGCGACTCCACCACTTCCCTGGGCAGCCTGTTCCAATGCTTGATAACTCTTTCTGTGATGAAATTTTTCCTAAGATCCAATCTAAACCTCCCCTGGCGCAACTTGAGGCCATTTCCTCTCATCCTATCACTTGTTACTTGGGAGAAGAGACTGACGCCCACCTCGATACAACCTCCTATCAGATAGTTGTAGAGAGTGATAAGGCTTCCCCTCAGCCTCCTTTTCTCCAGGCTAAACAACCCCAGTTCCCTCAGCCACTTACAGTGTTGTCCCAAATCTAGGTTATTTTAATCCAGTGTGCAAGGAGCCAATATACACACAGAGGCAAGATATTCTACTATTTCTCCAACAATAGTACTAGTTCTCTAGACCCTTTGCTGGAGAAATAGAAGAAGCAAAGGGTACAATTAACCACTGTAAATAGTTAATAAGATGTGGCCCTGGCTAAAGAACAGGAGGATACCATAAATTAGCCAAAATAAGGGAATACCAAGAGAAGCACAAAGGGAACAGAATTGCTAACAAGGCAAAAAAAAGCAGTCACTTGAACTATGAGTGAACTATCCTATTTAACATAGCAAACCGTTATGATCCAACAGATACGTTAATAATATTGTGAAAAATTTCAGCAGCAGAATTCAGTTCAGAGGCAAAACAAATGCCATCCGGCCAGATGTTGTCAGTAGCTTCAAAGTCATTACATGAGTGCCCAGACACTCTCAACAAATTGGGAGCCATTATCCTAAGTGTTGTAAATATACGTAGTACAAAATGCTATTTGGTTGCCAGAGTTTAGTCTAAACTGTCAGAACAGGTGGAGGCAAGAAACAAGGGCACAGAAGAGACCAAAGACTGCCTGATTCCTCACAGGTGGATGTGAAAGCAGAAGAGGTGGGTTATGAGCCCAGCCAGCCAGCTACAAACTAGTATCTGCCCAGGAGCCATGTAACTACATTGGTGTTAAGAGTGCGATATTATAGCTGATTGTGCAGAGACATCTCAAAAAGTCTCTGTGGCTTCTAAACTGTAGGTGTCTCACATTGAGCTACTGTGGAACAAGGACCAGGCAAGCTTCTCTTTTGATTGTGCACACATCCCTGTCTTCCCCTGAGCTTCTACAGAAGCTATCATAATGGTTAAAACCACAGTAAACTATGTTCTAGCTCAATGTACAGATGACTGATTGCAAATAATGTAAATGGTTTAAACATTACAGAGTTACAGACCTTAGCAACTGATCAAAATTGAGATAGTTTCAATGAAATAACCAGAAATCAATTCATTTTTGTTATCATAGAATCATAGCATCATTTAGATTGGAAAAGACCTTTCAGATTATTGAATCCAACCGTTAACCTAACACTGCCAAGTCCATCACTAAACCATGTCCCTAAAAATGACATCTACATGGCTTTTAAATACCTCCAGGGATGGTGACTCAACCACTTCCCTGGGCAGCCTGGTCCAGTGCTTGATAAGCCTTTTGGTGAAGATTTTTTTTTTCCTAATATCCAATCTAAGCATCCCCTGGTGAAACTTGTGGCCATTTGTTTTCGTCCTATCACTTGATACTTGAAAAAAGAGACCGACACCCACCTGGCTCTCTACAACCTCATCTCCGACAGTTGTAGAGAGTGATAAGGCTTCCCCTCAGCCTCCTTTTCTCCAGGCTAAACAACCCCAGTTCCCTCAGCCACTTACAGTGTTGTCCCAAATCTAGGTTATTTTAATCCAGTGTGCAAGGAGCCAATATACACACAGAGGCAAGATATTCTACTATTTCTCCAACAATAGTACTAGTTCTCTAGACCCTTTGCTGGAGAAATAGAAGAAGCAAAGGGTACAATTAACCACTGTAAATAGTTAATAAGATGTGGCCCTGGCTAAAGAACAGGAGGATACCATAAATTAGCCAAAATAAGGGAATACCAAGAGAAGCACAAAGGGAACAGAATTGCTAACAAGGCAAAAAAAAGCAGTCACTTGAACTATGAGTGAACTATCCTATTTAACATAGCAAAAAATGCGACCTTGGGTAGGGAAAAAAAAAAATAGGGAAAGCCTCCTACTAACAAAAGCCCCCTCCCCACAGAGCATGTGTAGTAAAAAGAGAGGACGCTGTGACTTCAAGTAGAGACAAGGCACAGGAACCAATGGGAATGAGGATGGCTAAGTGTAACTATAGAAAGTACTGATAACTATTGCTTAACTGTTGCTCAAAAGGTATAAATGCTTAACTGTGTGCCAACCGGGGTGTGCTGGCTTTGTGGATGAACCACCCATCATCCATCTCTGCGCAGAAATGAAATAAACAAATATCTTACCTCTGTGTGTATATTGGCTCCTTGCACACTGGGTTAGAAGAACCCAGATTTGGGACACCACCTTCGTTGTTCTTCTTTGGATGCACTTCAGCACCTTGATGTACTTTAAAAAAGGTAAAATTTACTTTTAAAAGGTAGAATGGATTTTAGAAGGTAAAATTTCTCACTAAGCAAGAGCAAAAAGCTGTAAAAAGGTTACAAGGCCTTGTGAAACAAGATACTTCGTATAAACAATACATGCCTTGGTATTGAGAGTACCCTGGAAGAAGAACAGAAGGTTGATAACAAGGGAACATCCCTCTGCAGAAGGCGCCGAATCCGACTGAAAACCGGACAGCTGCTGGAAGAAGCAGAAAGTTAACAAAGATCTGCAGTAACTGGGGGAAAGGTAAAGGCAACAGTGGGAAATCGTGACCACCGACTCAATTAGAGACTGAACAGAACTACACCCCCCCACACTGTACTGGAGCATGCACACATCAATTAAAAGACATTGTAGCTTTAAATGAAAGGAAGAGACTGTACTAACCAATAGAAATTGTTAAGATAAGGTAGTAACCAATAATTATAATTAAGGGTGTGTATTTCTGTGTTTTGAACTGTATAAATATTCCAAAGAGTTTGTAGGCTGTTGTGCTAGTTTTGTGGATTACCACCGAGCACCCATCTCTGCAGAAATGATTTAAATAAATACCTCTGCTCATTTGGCATCTGGCACACCAGGTAAATGACCCCACTTTGGGACAACAACCTTAATGTCTTTCTTGTCTTGAGGGGCCCAAAACTGAACACAGTACTCGAGGTGGGGCCTCACCAGTGCTGAGTACAAAGGGGTGATCACTGCCCTAGTCCTGCTGGCCACACTATTCCTGATACAGGCCAGGATGCCGTTGGCCTTCTTGGCCGTCTGGGCACGCTGCTGGCTCATATTCAGCCAGCTGTCGACCAACACCCCCAGGTCCTTTTCGGCCAGGCACCTTTCCAGCCACTCTTCCCCAAGCCTGTAGTGCTCCATGGGGTTGTTGTGACCCAAGTGCAGGACCCAGCACATAGCCTTGTTGAACCTCATACAGTTGGTAGTTTGCGACCAAGTGTCACAGATGAAAATATTTGACATGGTTATGATTTAATAGCAATTCAAAATTTATTGATGATTTATTAATGAGGTAGATCAAGAGGTTAAGTTTTAGCAGCACTCAATCATTAACTGATTTAAGGATTTACAAGATGATTTAACAAAATAATTGAATAGCGACTTAATTACAGATTCAAGAATGGCAAGATTCACACTAACTTACTAAAAGGTATCCTAAATCAATACATACACATATAAGCACAAACATACAAGCACACACCACTTGAAGGGTTGCACACACACCTACACCCAAGTTTTTAGCTGCTGGGATCAAAGGTCCCTTCACAATGGGCAACTCCAATGAGCTGACAAGTGCCCCTTTTACATGCGCACAAATATTTGGATCCAGTAAAGGATAAGAACATCCACACTCATAAGAGCTAATGTGCATATAGAGAGGTGGATGAAAGAGAGGCTAGCCTAGAGTTAAAATTGCCCTCTTCGAGTTTAGAGCAAATACAATGCATTGGCATTCCTCAGCAGGCGATTGTGGGGACTGAGGCAAAAGACAGGTTAAGTGTGGTAGAACTAATAGGCCATAAGCTGTGGGAGGAATAAGCAGCTGCAACACTGTGTGAAGCAACTCCCTAGATAAGGAGGTGCTGCTCACAAGGAGGAGAGATTCCCTTTTCGGTGGGAACGTGATCTTTTAGAGTACGCGATGGTGTAAACAAGTAAAGTAGAAAATTACTGGCCTTGGTAGAAAAGTATATAAAGAGCACGCTTGCTTAATAAAGCTGATTTCGATCCTGCATGTCAGAGTCCGTGTCTTTCAATCCGCCACAGGTGATAATTGGGACTCAGTGGGGATTTGACTCGCCCTGGCCTTCCAGTCCTCGAGGTGTTTACCTGAGCAGTGTCCTGACTCAGGGGAGGTGCTGGCCACCGCCCACTGCCATCCAGGAGAGCTCAAAGGATCTCACTAGAATCACTATTTATAGGGTCCGAGATAATTGGCTTTCGTCAGGTATTTTTCCACTCCGGCCCAACTTGGATGATGGGACATTCTGGTACTTTCCACCAGTTGTGCAAGTCCAGAACTTGCTAGATCTGCAAGTTCTGGTATCACCCCCCTTTGGGCCATGATCCAGGTACAGATGTACTGGGTTGTCAGGGAGTGATAGTTCCAAGCGACAGGGGAAGCAGGACCAGTCGCATTAAGGGAGTGCCTTAATGCTCTGGTCCTTTATCTTTCTCAGTTCATGCCTGACTTCTCCTAGGTTGGTATGTGGCTAAGGGATGTAGAATCAAACCAAGTACCAAGTGGCCAAAAGAAGGGCAGGGGGGGGGAGGTTGCACCACCACACCAAGGAATGCTCTGTCACAGAGTGAAAGAAGGCCCAACTGCAGAAAGGGTTAAACAAACTGGAAGCAGGGACGACAGAGACAGCAGGACTCCCTGTAAGGGAGTGAAGTTCCCCTTGGTGATGAGATAAGGAAGAGCCAAAACATTGTCTTGTAGGCATCTTGGAATAGAAGCACTTGGGGGCCCAAGCTCAGGGACCACCTTTGGGCAGCAGAGCTGTTGTAAAATCACCAGATTTTGGTTATAGTAGAAGTAGAATGTTAGAGCACTGTTCTGAACCTCGTAACCATAGAGCCCTCACTCGGTAATTATTGTTCTGTATCAAGGAACAAGTAGAACCCAGAAGAAACAATGAAGAATAGAATAGATAAGTATTGTTTGAGTCTAGTAATTATAGAAACCTGTTATGCACCAGTGATGCTGCTTAGAAACCCCCCTTACCCTTCCCATCTTGATTTAAATATCAAGAACCAAATCAATAGATATTAATAGAAATAACCATTGTTTATTTGGATATGGGTATTGATAGTAATATATATATATTCAAGGGACCAAGCAATGAAAATCAAACCCATAATATGCATTTAGTAACTAAGTATGACCTAAACTAACTGTTGAACAATACAGCTTTGAAGTACCTGTCAAGAAAGTGATAAGTTGTAGGCCTGATTAGTAAAGCAAGAAAATCTTCTGGAGGTTCCAAAATTAAAGGGGGGGCAAGACTCTGTGACCAAGCTGAGCATGCGCAAGGATCGGGTTCAACCAGCGGACACAGTGAGGAAGACTATGGACGACCACCAGAGGACCCTGGACAACCACCAGTGTACCTGAAGGCGCATGCGTCCTGAACATTTACATATATTAATGAGGTCTTGGGAATCTTATGAATATGTTAATTATTTTCTGGAAATGTGATGAATATGTATGTTTTGACTGTTTATAATTTTTGTAGTGGAGGAACTTGGTACGCACACTAGGTGGAGTGATCCCCTGTGCATCTGGAGCCTTAATAAAGAAGTACCTGCTTTCTAAACTTAAATTAAGGCTTAGAAAGTGTGTTTCTGCTGATTTCGGTAACAGAGCTGGGCCAGGGGATGGACCCATTGACCAGGCTGAGGTGCCCCATGCAACTGCTCACAGGATTGGTGCTGCTGCAAGTGAATATAAGGCATCAGTTTGTGACGCATCTTTGCAGACTCCTTGTAGAAACGCTTATAGTGGTAGGACCCTGCCCAATACAACGTTCTTTTTTATTTTTTATATATACATATTTAAGCACAAACGTGAGTCAAATTCTCCTCAAGGGGTACCATAAAAATTTCCCAGCAATTAACTTCAAAGTGCCTTCTATAGCACAGAAACCACCTCATTTACAAAAAAAAAAAAAAAAAAAATAATCAGAAGTGAGCTCATTTTGCCTGTATCTTTTATGTAGTTGTCATGGTTTAGGCTAAATAGGCTACTGGGGACCTGGGGGACCCCAGATGGGACCGACAGATGCTCCCCTCTACCTCTCTTCAAAGAGAGGGGCAGAGGAGGGAAAAGAGACTTATGAGTTTAGAGGGAACTAAACTACTTTAAGGAAATATTAATAATAAAATAAAAAAGAAATAATGAAATATATACAAAACTGTATCAAGCTCCCGAGATGATTGGGATCACAGGCAGACAAACAGAGTCCTCCTCAGACGTCGGTCATTGAAGGAAGAGAGCTGACCCTTTGATCCCTCAGCCTTTATACTGAGCATGAGGCAGATGGGATGGAATACCCTCGTTGGTCAGTTTTGGGTCACCTGTCCTGTTCGCTCCTCCCCGCAGGTGGGACCCCACTATGCTTTTCTGCTTCCGACCCTCCAACGGGGCAAATACCAAAGTTGGTTGGCCTTGGGTGTTATAGCAATAAGTATAAGCAGGAGCCTCTCTGCATCCCATGCCTGGGCATCGGCTATAAACATAGGTCTGATCACTCTGAGAGAGTGAACAGTGTCTGCACAATATGCTGTTAATTTCAGTAGTTAGAAGAGGCCCAGCTAAGAAGCGAAGTTACTGAACAAAATTGGTTCTGTTTTACCTCAAACCAGGACATTAGTATACTAGCTTATAATAGTTGCAAGCATGGCTCTAAAGATAAGAAAAATAGCAGTCCTATATGCACTTTTTTCCCACTACACGTTTATCTTCTGTATTAGGCACATTTTATTCTGGAGCCTTCCAAGGATATCCCTTTTTTCCTCACCCTCTGAATTGCTATGTGCATCGTCGGGTGTTTTCTTTGTTCTACAGAATGAGGAGGTACAGGTCTGGAAACTTGCTCTGTGTTGCCACACACACATGCACACTAGCCCCACATATGTCTGGGAGCATGGGAGACCTCAGTGTCTGCTCAGACCCCTGGCCATCCCCCTAGTATTCATCCCACAGCTGCAGCCAGGCTGGACAATAGCCTTTCTTCCCCCTCCTCAGTCCCTGCTGAAGCTCCACCAGTGGCAACAACAGAGTATCAGGCAAAGCCTCAGTGGTGCCTGATAAATGGTGTATCATGGGCTTATTGAATGCGCACCTGGGGGGCCAGCAGAAGTTTGGAAGTCTGAATAACACCTCCAGGCAGTGATTTCCTGTTTTTTTTGTTGACATGAAGCTGGACCCAGGCCCAGCTCCCAGTCTAGTGTGTGTGTTGAGAGCTGCCCACCCAACGTCCTGGGAAAGCTCAGATGCAATAGAGAATCCATCCCCCAAAATGCTGCAAAGGGGCTGGGAGAAAAATTCCCCATTAAGTTCACCCTGCTTTCACAGAATCACAGAATGGTAGGGGTTGGAAGGGACCTTCAGAGATCATCTAGTCCAACCCCCCTGCCCGAGAAGAGTCACCTACAGCAGGTTGCACAGGACGGCATCCAGGCGGGTTTGGAATATCTCCACAGCCTCTCTGGGCAGCCTGTGCCAGTGCTCTGCCACCCTCAAAGTAAAGAACTTTTTCCTCATGTTCAGATGGAATTTCCTGTGTTCCAGCTTGTGCCGGTTGCCCATTGTCCTGTTGCCAGGCACCACTGAAAATAGTCTGGCCCCATCCTCTTGCCACCCGCCCTTTAGATATTGACAAACATTGATGAGATCCCCTCTCAGTCTTCTCTTCGCCAGGCTAAAGAGACCCAGCTCTCTCAGCCTTTCCTCATAAGAGAGGTGCTCCATTCCCTTGATCATCTTTTAGCCCTCTGCCGGACTGTCTCCAGTAGTTCCTCGTCTTTCTTGAACTGGGGAGCCCAGAACTGGACACAGTACTCCAAATGCGGCCTCACCAGGGCAGAGTAGAGGGGGAGGATAACCTCCCTCGACCTGCTGGCCACACTCTTCTTGATGCATCCCAGGATACCATTGACCTTCTTGGCCACAAGGGCACATTGCTGGCTTACGGTCAACTTGTCCAAATAGCCTTTCATAGCCTTGCTGAAGTCATAAAACTCTCAGTTCTCCAGTCTTCAAGAAAGTCTGCCAGGATAAAGAAGATAAAATTTCCTAATGCAAGAAACAAGTACACTGTGCTATATAGAGCAAAGACACACTCACACAGAGGTCACAAGCCCTTACTCTACCTGGCTAAAAGTTTGTTGGATTTTTTACATTAATTATTTAGCTTTGCTTCATCTACACACAAGGATACGTTATCATTATTATCATTAGTAACTTCTCCAAACAAATGAAAATGTGCTTCTCTAATTCAATCCTGGCTCTGTATAAGAGCACAAACTTTGCAGTATTCAAGGCCAACATTTTCCTACCAATAACAGAATTAAACAATTGCCTGAAACAAATAGATGTATGAGAAGAAGGATAAAGGAGGGATAACATGAGTGTGTGTTCACATAGATTAGCTGTGCACACAGTTTACCTCACCATCTGCATCCTTGTTACCTGCACGTTCAAGATAACAATGCGTTTCACAAAGGAGTGAGAATTTGCCTCATGCATTTGGTTGAAATGGCTGTTTCCTGTACAATGGTTTGTTAATGGTCCTTCTTCTGCCCCATAATCACAGAATCATACAATCGTAGAATGGTTTAGGTTGGAAAGGACCTTGAAGATGATCAAGTTCCAACCTCCCTGCCATGGGCAGGGACACCTCCCACTAGACCAGGTTGCCCAAGGCCACGTCCAGCCTGGCCTTGAACACCTCCAGGGATGGGGCCTCAACAACCTCTCTAAACAACCTGTTCCAGTGCCTTACAACCCTCAAAGTAAAAAACTTCTTCCTAATGTTTAATCTAAATCTGACCTCTTCCAGTTTATATCCATTCCCCCCTCGTCCTGTCACTAAATGCCCTGGTAAAAAGTCCTTCCCCAGCTCTCCTGTAGGCCCCCTTTAGGTACTGGAAGGCCGCAATAAGATCTCTCCGGAGCCTTCTCTTCTTCAGGCTGAACAGCCCCAACTCTCTCAGCCTCTCCTCATAGGAGAGGTGCTCCAGCCCTCAGATCATCCTCGTGGCTCTCCTCTGGACACGCTCCAGCAGGTCCATGTCTTTCCTATGTTGAGGACTCCAGAGCT
>NW_009648958.1:27138-28495 GCF_000708025.1 Charadrius vociferus
GGAGACACAAGCATATCCTCGACCCCAAGTTATCAGCGGGTACGGACCTCCCCATTGGTTATTCATCATATTTTTGATCATCACCTGTGCCTTCTCCCGTGGAGAGACTGCAGTCCCTCCGAGAGAGAGGTAAAGTGTTTTATCATGGCCGGCTCTCCATCCGTCCATTGATTTAAAAAATTCAACACATATAATGCTTTTACTAAATGTTCTGGCGGTGTGCCTAGGGCCATTCCCCCTTTTTGTTTTTGCAACGTGGCTTTGAGCGTCCCATGGGCCTGTTCCATGATGGCTTGACCAGTAGGAGAATGGGGGATATCTGTAACATGGGAAACCCTGCACACCTGGAAAAAGCGTGCCGTCTGACAGGACGTATAGCCAGGACCATTATCGGTCTTTACGCGCTGCAGGACACCCAGCGCCACAAAGGCAGCCATTAGATGCCAAACTACATCTCTAGCTCGCTTGCCTAGGCAAAAATACATGCCAAAAATGTGTCCACCGACACATGCACATATTTCAGCCTGCCAAAATCTGGAACATGGGTAATGTCTGTCTGCCAAAGTTCTAGAACCGACAGACCTCGGGGATTAATGCCAACGGGGACAGCCGGCGTCACTTGCTGGCAGTCTGGACAGGGGGCAACAATGGCTTGAGCCTGTTCCTTGGATATGGAAAACATATGAGCTAATGCCTTAGCATTTTGATGAAAAACTTCATGTGACAAACAAGCTTGCTCAAATGTGTTTGGGACCACAACCGGGCCCACCACCAGATCCGCCTGTGCATTGCCTTCGGCAATGGGGCCTGGAAGGTTAGTATGGGACCGCGCATGCATGATGAAATATTTGCCCAGCTGCCAATTCAATAAAAACAACCATTCTCTTGTAAGAGTAAAGAATTGAGGATTGGCGGCTGTAAGACACGACTTGTAAATTAAACAAATGGTGAGTGACAAAAGACGGGGGAGGCCCTCTGAGCTTCACTGAGTAATGTCTCAAACACTTGCAAGGACTTTGAGAGTCCTTGGCTACAAGGACTGTAGCCAAGGGGTAGATAATGTGGAGTCTGGATAATGTAGGCCTCGTGCTCAAAGAACTGATAAGGCTAACACCTATTTATCTCTTGTGTGACCCAGTGTCCTGGTTTGAGGTAATACAGAACCAATTTTGGTCAGTAACTTTGCTTCTTAGCTGGGCCTCTCTGTGAACAATTGTCTGCACAATATGCTGTTAATTTCAGTAGTTAGAGAGGCCCAGCTAAGAAGCGAAGTTGGTGACAATGTTGAGATCTGTTGGCCATTGGCGAAAGGCACGGACTACCACCGCCAATTCGACGATTTTGACGGGTGCCGTGG
>NW_009648958.1:29363-29957 GCF_000708025.1 Charadrius vociferus
CCACCGCCACTGCCTCGCTCATGGAGTCAATCGTCGGGGCGGCTACCAGAATGTCATCCATGTAGTGATACACTATGGCCTGGGGATACTGCTGGCGAACTGGAGATAATGCATTTGTACATAGGCCTGACAAATGGTGGGGCTGGTTTTCATTCCCTGGGGCAACACAGTCCAGTGATAGCAACGTTGTGGTTCTGCAATGTTGAGGGAGGGAACTGAGAAAGCAAACCTCGGTGCATCTTGGGGGCACAAAGGAATAGTGAAAAAACAATCCTTTAGGTCCATGACTGTCAATGCCCAATTCTGTGGGATCATCATAGGAGATGGGAGGCCTGGCTGTAGAGGCCCCATGTCCTCAATGATGGCATTGATGCGCCGTAAATAATGCAGCAGACGCCACTTTCCGCTCTTCTTACGAATGACAAAGGTGAATTCCATGGGCTGGTGGAAGGGATGATATGTCCTGCCACGAGTTGCTCTTCCACCACAGTCTGTAAATCTTGCAGCTTTTCCCTGGAAAGGGGCTGCTGATCAACCCAAACCGGGTCACCCGTGAGCCAGGTAAGAGCTAGGGAGAGCTGCGCCTCAGCAGCC
>NW_009648959.1:0-16281 GCF_000708025.1 Charadrius vociferus
ATCAACTTTGCCACTCTCTTCTTTCCTCAGGACTGAAAAGAAAGGAAACCCACCTTTTTTTCAGTATGCGCAGCTCTAAGGTGAAAAATCAGCAAACATCCCGCACTACACCCTAACCAAAAGGGCCACCCGTGGAAAGTGATGCTTATCCTGACTGCCTCCTGGAACCCCTTCAAATGCCCTGTTAAGTTTTGCACTCTCTTCTTTCCTGAGAACTCAAAACAAAAAACTCCTTTTTTTCATTATGCGCAGCTCTAAGGTGAAAAAACTGCAAACGTCCCCCACTTCACCCTAACCAAAAGGGCCAGCTGGGAAAAGTGATGCTGATCCTCACTGCCTCCTGGAACCCCTTCAAATGCCCTGTTAAGTTTTGCACTCTCTTCTTTCCTGAGAACTCAAAACAAAAAACTCCTTTTTTTCATTATGCGCAGCTCTAAGGTGAAAAAACTGCAAACGTCCCCCACTTCACCCTAACCAAAAGGGCCAGCTGGGAAAAGTGATGCTGATCCTCACTGCCTCCTGGAACCCCTTCAAATGCCCCATCAACTTTGGCACTCTCTTCTTTCCTAAGGATTCAAAAGAAAAGAAACACCTTCTTTTCACTCTGCTCAGCTCTATTGTGAAAAAACAGCAAACATCCCCCACTGCACCCTAACAAAAAGGGCCACCGGGAAAAGTGATGCTTATCCTCACTGCCTCCTGGAACCCCTTCAAATGAGCTATCAACTTTGGCACTGTCTTCTTTCAAAAGGACTCAAAACTGAAAAATACCTTTTTTCACTCTCGGCAGCTCTGAAGTGCAAAAACAGCACCCATCCCCCACTGCTCCCAAACCAAAAGGGCCAGCTGGGAAAAGTGATGCTGATCCTCACTGCCTCCTGGAACCCCTTCAAATGAGCTATCAACTTTGGGCCTGTCTTCTTTCAAAAGGACTGAAAACTGAAAAACACCTTTTTTCATTCTCGGCAGCTCTGAAGTGCAAAAACAGCACCCATCCCCCACTGCTCCCAAACCAAAAGGGCCAGCTGGGAAAAGTGATGCTGATCCTTACTGCCTCCTGGAACCCCTTCAAATGCCCCATCAACTTTGCCACTCTCTTCTTTCCTATGAACTCAAAACAAAAAACACCTTTTTTTCTCTCGTCGCAGCTCTAAGTTGAAAGCACAGCAAACATCCCCCACTGCACCCTAACGCAAAAGGGCCAGCTGGGAAAAACGATGCTTATCCTGACTGCCTCCTGGAACCCCTTCAAATGCCCTATCAACTCGGGCACTCTCTTCTTTCATATGGAGTCAAAACAAAAACCACCTTTTTGCAGATATCATGTCAATGACTGTTTGCGTTCTTCCTCATTGCAATTGCCATAGATCAAGAGTGTGTTCATCTATCTTAGAAGCTACCTAGATTATCAAGTGTTTGTTCCTTCTCACACGCTGAAAGTCTTTAGACAGGCATTACCACAGCTTTTCAGAACTGCCTGTAGCTATGCTTCCTTTGTAAAAAGGCCTCATTGTCCCTGAGAAAGTCTGTTCTATTTGCCATATTGCCAGATAGCAAAGCATGTATAATTCCCCTTGTATGAAATTTACCTGTTTACCAGGCTCTGAAGATATATTCAGAGCGTAGCTATGTTAATGGATTCCCTTCAGACACCTGATCCTGGGCTCTCTGAAACAAGTGTAAATAAAAAAGGACGGCCTCTCAGTTTGGGGATTTGAACAGCAAGACCCGCTCATGGTTATTATTCATGTGTTTAGTTTACCTTTGGTAGTCCAGGGAGTTTCCAAACCTGTTTTTTCCACAAACGCTGCATATAGCTAGGCTTGACTTATTTTTAAGTTCTGGTCTCCAATATCTCCTAAGCATGGGGGCTGGTGTAAAGCTCCTTACCTTTAGTCCAGAAACATTATTGTGGAACAGTGCACAAGCATTATTGTGGAATAACAAGTGGAGAACTCTACAGGCTGTCTTACTTGGTGGTACGCTTCCTCACACGTGCATGGATATGCATACTGCAAGGACATTCCTCTAAGCAATCTGAAGATTGCTTGATAGTGTTTCTTTATTTGTTGCAGTATAGTTCTAGATGTTCTTAAATTCAAAACATATTTGAACTTTCTGTTAAACATTTAGCTTCCCTTTGAAATGCATAAGGACTAATCATGGTCCCTGTTCCATAAAAGCTAGCAAGAGTGTCTGTTGGGGCAGCAAGCTCGGGGGCAAATTCATGTGGAAATGGTGATACCTTTAGAATACTCCCCTTCATTTCAGCCACTGCAGAAGGCCTGCCAAATTCTATGCTTGGAGAGCATAGTTATTAATTCTCATTAGAGAAAACTAGTAATGGATATTCTGATAGTCATGTGAAGACTTATAAATAAGGTGGTGCTCTGAAAGGCTATCATATTAAACCAGCTGGGTGATTTCTGCTTGCATTTAAAAGTGTGAGAAATGTGAACAACTGACAAAACATTTGGAGTGGCTTGAGTCTAAAATGTTCAGCTCTGAGATTTCCCTGCTGCCAGGTCCAGTGGTTATGAAGTTAGGTGACTTAGAAGACACAGAAGACCGAAAACAAAATCTGAACACCAGACCTGATTGGAAGGAAAGGAGAACATCACCCTTTTTCATGTGGCAGTCTTTCTCAGGGACTTCTTTAAAACAGAATTCTTGATTGATCAAATCCATGTTTATGCAAAAGGAACAAAATGGAAAAAATTTGCTTTCAATTAAGTTTGAAGGCTGGTTACTGCTGTCCATCAGGATACCTGTGCAGTTTGAATACAGCCAACTGTGTGCAGCTCCGTGTTGTTGTGAAAAATGAGTACACTGCCACACACATTAACTCTAGCGATGTTACTATGTGTGGATAACTTGGGCTAATGATGTATTGATAAAAAACCTTTAAGGACTAATAAATGCTTTTTGGCAGCATGTTTATATTGGTGTTTGTGAATAGCCCCTTACATTCAATATTTTTGAGCATGTGATGCCTTTGGTTTTTTGCCTCTGAGATGTGTCTGGTGAATCCTGAAAACTCATGTCACACACAACCTTTTTGCCACAGCTTCTTAGTGATGCCCTCAAATGTGCTCAACGCATCTGAACTTTACAATACCTCATGTTGGATTTGAATTGGTATAGTTAGGAAGGTATTGTCTAGTGTTTAGGACTTTCAGGGGCAGGTGGTTAGCCTTACTGTAGTGACACTTCAACTGACTGTTAACATGAAGATAGGTCAGCAGTGAGTGCTCTTGAAGATCCCATTTCAGAAGTTGCATTGGTTGCCTCTTGCCTACTGGACTTTTTAACAATTGTTCCAGCCACTTCGGCTAAATCTCAGCAGAGGAGACTGCGTGACATAGAATCACAGAATAGTTTGTGTTGGAAGGGACCTTTAAAAGTCATCTACTCCAACATGTCTTCAACTAGGTCAGGTTGCTCAGAGCGCGGTCTAACCTGACCTTGAATGTTTCCAGGGATGGGGCATCTACTGTCTCTGGGCAACTTGTTCCAATGTTTCACCACCCTCATAAAAATTTTCTTCCTTATATCTAGTCTAAATCTACACCATCTTAGTTTTAAACCATTACTCCTTGTCCTATCACAACAGGCCCTGCTAAAAAGTCTGGCTCCATCTTTCCTATGTGCCCCTTTAAGTACTGAAAGGCCACTATAAGATCTCCCCAGAGCCTTCTCTTCTCCAGGATGAACAACCCCAACGCTTTCAGCCTGTCTTCATAGGAGAGGTGCTCCAGCCCTCTGATCATTTTTGTGGCCTTTCTTTGGACCCACTCCAACAGGTCTATGTCTTTCCTGTACTGAGAACTCCAGAACTGGATGCAGTACTGCCAGTGGGGTCTCACGAGAGTGGAGTACAGGGGCAGAATCACCTCCCTCAACCTGCAGGCCACGCTTCTTTTGATGCAGCCCAGGATACAGTCTGCAAGCACACATTGCTGCCTCATGTCCAGCTTTTCATCCACTAGTGTCCCCTAGTCCTTTTCCACAGGGTTGCTCTCAATCCCTTCATCCCCCAGCCTGTATTGATACTAGGAGTTGCCCCAGCCCACATGCAGGACCTTGCACTTGGCCTTCTTGAACCTCATGGGGTTCACACAGGCCCACTTCTTGAGCTTGTCCAGGTCCCTCTGGATGGCATCCTGTCCCTCAGGCATGTCAACCGCATCACTCAGCTTGGTGTCGTCTGCAAACTTGCAAAGGCTGCACTCGATCCCACTGTCTATGTCATTGATGAAGATATTGAACAGTACTGGATCCAATATAGACTCCTGACGGGCACCACTTGTCACCAGTCTCCATCTGGACATTGAGCTGTTGACCACTACCTTCTGGATGCAACCATTCAGCAAATTCATCATCTTCTAAACATTCCACCCATAAAATCCATACCCCTCCAATTTAGAGAGAAGGATGCTGTGGGGGTCCATGTCAAAGGCCTCAGAGAAGTCCATATAGAGGACACCTGTAGCTCATTCCTTGTCCGCTGCTGTAGTTACTCTATCATAGAAGGCCACTAGGTTGCTCAGGTAAGACTTGCCCTTGGTAAAGCCATGCTGGCTGTTTCAAATCACCTGCCTGTCTTCCATGCGCCTTACCATTTTCTTTGAAGCCTGTATGTTACTTGAAGGGGCACTAGAAAGAATCACCTGCTCCTAGCTGGGGAGCTCGCTAAAGCACCTTAAGCCTACACATGACAATCTGCATCCAGCCCGTATGTTGGCAGATGTAGCTTTAAGCTTGGAGTGGAAAAAGAGGTTGTTGAATGTGGGGTGGGGGATGGAGGTGGTAGGGGGTGGTTCTTTGCCTAGTAACATTTTTAAAGTTGCCTTTGTGCTGTCTAGCAAATTTTTCCATTGCTTTTCTATGGAGTAAGTGTGTTTCGTAACCAGCGTGCTATTTTATCAGTTCCTCTTTCTTCTGTGAATAGCAGTGGCAGTTACTTGTGGTGAAGGCAGCTGGCATGGGACTTACTGGGGTCATTGGGAATCAATTGCTGATTAAAGACTGGAGAGAAACTGAGCTGGTGCCTCGGGGGAAAGCACAGTTCACCTTGGTGCTGACATGTCACTAGCAATGCAGCTTGCCCCACCTTGTCCACCCCCAAGCAGCGCTGGAAGGTGTTGAGACTGATCTCACATCTCTGGTCATGACTACTACAAAAGCAGGTTCATCTTCCAGGTGTTTTTTCATTTTCTGGGTGTCCGGATTGGCCCTTTGGCATTACTGAACAAACCAGCCTTAGCTTAAGGACAATATTCATGCCTGAGGGTGAGTGTAAATTCTATAAAGCATTAACAAAAGGATTTAGAAACATTAAGCCCCACCACATCTCATATGCTGGGAGCCAACCAATGTTGCAGCATCATAGTGGCAAAGACAGTGTGCTGTTCAGTCTGGATCTGGGTTGCAGGAATAAAACTTTCCCTTTGTGCCCAGAACATGGACAGAATTTGGGAACTCTTAAACTGAAGGAAGTGAGTGGCAGGCTTTCAAAGGAAGTGTGTGGTGGGATGGTAAAACTTGAGCAGATCCAGAAGGGATCAGGACACTCATTGGATCCACATGTCACAACAAAGAGTAAGAGAAAGAAATCTGCTTAGATGTGGGCAGATTGTGCTGCGGCATTAGGGAGACCTAGCATGTCTTTCACACAGATCCTCATCCCTCAGAAGCAGGAATTCAGCTCCATCTCTCTAGGAGGTCCCTCTAACTGCTCTGAAGCCTTCATACAATTCCTTAGCCAGAAGCCTTCCCCGGTGTGTTCTGCAGACTACAGTAAACACCTCACTTCTAGTCAGGATTCAGCTCCTTCCTATTGTTGCTTTTACTTGCTTTTTCTCTCTCATTACTTCTGCAGGGCTACACATGGCTTCAGGAAATAGCTGGAGAGCATGATCCCATTAGAAGCAGAGAAATTGCCTTTTCTGTTCCATGGTATGATTTTAGTCAGAAATTCCAGAGTTCCCTTCTTGCACATCAGAAATAGTTGTATGTGAAGAACTCAGCATTCTGTTGTGGCATACCCTACAGTTTTATAAGGTGATGTAGCTTTTTGTGGTAGCATCAGAACTCTCACCCCCAATTTCTTGGGCTTAAGGAATGGTTTGTTTGTCTGTTTTGCAAAGGCAGTAATGACTGTAGAGCTTTCTCAGAAAAATGCTGCTTAACTCACTTTGCTGATACATGGTGGATTAGTGGCCAAATTTTATGTTATTAGTGAAATTAATGAAAAATATATCCCAAAGAACACTGCATTTTACAAGTCCCTGCACCTCTCTTTGCCTAGATGCATATGCCACAGAAAACCAGTGAGCTCCACATAGGAAAAGACTTCAGGTTTTGAAGTTGCTTCTGTTATTCTTGAATAATTTGAATAGTATCATTTTTTCATACGCTGCATGATTTTTAAACTCAGAAACATCTATGTAACTTGAAATTTCATTTTCCTTATAAACAGAAGTAAATTGTTCTCCATGGTTTACAAATTTCTCCCATTAAAAATGCACACAAGAACCACAGAGGAAAGGGTGGTGTGGGAGTGCAAAACAAAACTATTCTGGTCCTACAAACCTTCTGTACTCCAGCAACACAGCTTCCAGGCAGAAGCCAGTTCTCAGCTAGGAAATCCCTGCTGATGTAAGCAACATTTTTGGCCTGCCAGCTACTGCATTGAAAACAAAGACCTCTCCTGTTGGATTGCATTCTGCTTCAGCTGCACTTCCTAATAAAACAATGAAATGCCAGGATTTTCAGAAATGCACTGGTAGCTGTTCCACAGATTTGCCTTAATAACACATGGTGGTGAGGGAAGGAGGGACAGGGAAGTGTTATCATGCTAACTAAGGCAGTGTGGTAAACACATACTGGATGCAAGCCAGACTTGGAAATGTGCTTGAGGCAGAAGGAAACCTCCCAGGAGTATTGCCTGCTTTCTGTGAGTAGCAAATTACCCATTATCAGGTGGTGGTGTAGAAACTCATGGTCCTTGTCTTGACCTGGGCTATCATGTTTAGCAGTTTGTGATCTGCAGAAGGGAAGATGACCTAGTAAGTCAGCCTCAATGCTAGAAGACTTTAGCTTAAAAATGCTTAAATGATTCACAAGTGTTTTCCTGATACAGATACCTAGTTCTGAGAGCTCCAGCTAAGAGAGTGTCCTAACTGAGCAATGAACTCTTGAGCAGTGTGTTTCTGACAAAGCAACGGGCACCCTCAGTGACTGCTGCTGATGGGATCCAGCCGTCCACCCTTGAAGGAGAAGGGTGTCGTGGTTTGGCCTCAGCCAGCAACAAAGAACCACGCAGCCACTCGCACAACTCCCACAGTCGTGGAAAAAGAAATTGTCAGGGCAAAACTCGTGGGTTAAAATCATACAATTTAACAGAACAGCAAAAGGAAAGATGAAAACGCGATTACAGTACCGCCGCGAAGTGCACTGACCAGACCCGCACCACCGCAGCCCACCCCCGAGTGGCGACTCCTCTCCTCGACCTGGCTAGCTCCTCTTATAGCTCGGGCATGGGTCACGTGGTATGGAATACCTGCCCCCTGCAGGCTCCTGGGGAAATTAACCTCATCCCTGCCGCAACCAGGACAAAGGGTGTGAAGCCAGGGGCTTCATTCCCCCTATGTTTTATTATTTTCTGACTGTGTTAATAGTGAGTTGTGTTCTCTAAAGAGTGTTTGGAGAGATGGGCTGGTTAATGTGCTGGATTAAACTTTAATTTTTATCACCTATTTCTCATTGCTTGAGTAGAGCAATTTGGGAAATTACGTCGCTCTATTTCACCTGGATATTTTTGTATCCCTATTAAAGCGGATCTATTTCACAACTTCAGAGGGGTATAAAAATAAATGTTTGTCAGGCCTTAACCAGAAAGGAACTATTTGCGTACTACCATATCACATGATTTTTGTATTCCCCAGTAAAGATTTGTGCTTATTGTTGAGTAAAAATTTTGAGTAATTTTTAAGACATCAGTAGTGCCACTTTAAGGATTTTGTTCCTTTGGATGAATGAAACAAAACTCCTACAGCTTTCTGGGTTGTTTCTGCTGGGTCTGATCATAGTGTTTAAAGCCCATTGCTTCCTGATCCTATGGAGAGTAGAGCAGATTGGAATGGTGATCCTGAGCCATAGGTGATGGATAAGACATCTCTATATTGGATGGTGATGGGAGCCTTTCCTAGTTCAATTTAGTTAAAATCAGGCACAGCTCTTTTGATGAGAGGTGGAGTATGGTTTGGGTTTTTCTAACTTCCATAGAAGAACACACTAGAAATCTCATGGCAACTAGGACCAGCTGCTGGATTCATGAATTTTTATGAAGGGCTTTCTGGCCACATTAAATAATGCCTTTAAGTCCACATATCGGCTCTCTGGAGTAATTTCTATGTCATCAACATTGCAGATGGGTGATTTGTTGCAGCACTGACTGACATTTAAAATTATGGGCTCCTACAACAACCGGCTCTTCTACCTGTCAAAGTTTTCAAGTCTGCAGTTTATCTTCCGCTCAGGGTGATGCTAGTACATAGAAGAATTATGGAAGGAAGGGAATATTCTTTCACCCCCAGGACTCAGTTATAATATCAGTTCTAACACCAGTTGAATTTCTTTATATGTTACTACTTGTTCTAGCTTCCAGGCTACTGGAATTCTTCACACCTGTAACTTCTTTGAAATGGCCTCTAAAAATGAGTGTCACCAAGAGTTCACCCTTCAATGACTGATACGTCAGTCCAAATGGGCCCATATGATGTCATTCAGCAATACAGAAGGACAAATTCTGTTCCCCTTTATATGCATCACCTGCATGCCTTCAAGACTCACGATGGGAAAGCTGTAAGTGTTGCAGCAGAGGTTGCATGCAGGTAAATGAAAGCAGAATCTATTCTGTAGACTGCAGGGGAGGCCTGTTGGTAAACATTTCTGGAAAGAAATCCCATAGGGCTCAAGCCAGTAGGTTTTGTTTTTTATAGCCATGCTATATTCTTCTCCATGATGTTTATTGAAATATAAATTCTGTGGTTTTCACATTAAATTCCATGGCACTGTAGAGTACCAGAATCCAGAGTAAGTTCCTGCTCTAATGAAATTAAATAATTAGAACTATTAGTTATATCATTGGTGAATGATCACCCCACTTTTCTAGCACTGTTTTTACTTCAAGATGCTGTCCCCTACTCTGCAGCTCGTCTTGGTGCTGTGAAGTCTGGTGACTGCAGTTGTAAAGGATGCTTACAAACATTCTCCTAACTATTAGAAACTGGCTTGGGAACTGCTTTTCATTTCTGGTTCTATTTTTTGAAAGCACACCGAACTCTGTGTGCATGATGATGCCCTTGCTTTGGAGCTGTGGATTGTCTGACAGCTACATAGAAATAAGCTGGTTTTGCACTGGAGGACTTGTCCTGTAGGAAATGGAAAAAGGGAAATGGGGACATAGAAGGGAAGCGATGCACAGACAGCTACAGAAAGCATCAGTGACAGAACCAGGAAAAGAACTTTGCTCCTTGCTCTCTATTTCATTAGAGCTATCAATACCCATTGACAACATTATCTCCAAGGTTTCATGAAACATCTTTTCCTTTGTCCGTGTTTCCTGACAGACACACACCATTCAGTTTTCTTCAGTTCTGATTTATCTCATCTGCAGGGTGGACAAGGCCCATGTTTATAAAACTGGAGTCCAGTAATCTGTCATATACTCTAGGAAATCAGTATGTAATCACTTACCTACCTTTGCTTTTGAAGCTGATCACTACGGGCTTGGGGTTTTTCTATGTGGGTGACCCAGAGACTTTTAGCAGACTTTCATGCATATAGATTTCACACTGTTCCCTGCTGGCATTCTTCCTGTTTGATTACAGCACCGCTGTACAGAGCTTAAACTGCAATAAAATGGTTTAGTGAAAACTGTGCATAATGACCTCTGATTTTCTCTTAGGAACTGCAGCCCCCCCTTAATTATCTTCTGCAGCCTGGAGTTTTGTTGTTACTTTTGTGTTTGGACTTCTTTTTAGCCAGTCCACCATTGTTTATCCAAATGCCCTCCCTCCTTCTCTGTGTCAAAGCATAAAATTTGAGGGCATTTCTTAAGAAATGGGAAACTTCTTAGAGCTTTGTGCTGCCTTAGTTAGAATACTTTTGGCATAATCTCTAATCTGTGTGAGCGAGTAACAAGGCCTGTATGGCCCTGCCTGTATGCAGACAGAGGAAGAAAAGGGAAGGACACTTTGGAAATGGGAGCCAGTGTTGACTGTTAAGCAAAAGCAAAAATCCTTTTGGCTTTGATCACATAAAACATTCGGGTTTGCCAAGAGAGGCAGAAACTTCTGCATGACTATGTAGAATGCCACCTGCTCATTTGGCATTGTGAAATGCGTGTAAGCATACTGTTAAATTAATCTTGTCCTCAAAGAATGGTTATTAATTTTGTAGCAGGAAGTACTCTCTTACATAGGTTATCCTTAGAAATCTGTACATATTTCTGAATTTCTTTTTTCTTAATCTGAATTTAGGGAAAATCTCCCCTAGGCTAGAAAAGGAAGGTATACAATAATTCGTGCTCATTTTTCAGAAACAGAGCACTATTCTGATTTATAATTGACTAATGTGCAAAAATCAATGTTATATTGAGATGTTTTAGCTAGAAGCAAATGGAAATTATTTTGTGAAAATATTTTATTTACTTTGAAATATGCAATAGAAATCACTTTAAAAATATCACAAAATCTTTTTCCCACATGATCCAAAACAAACCAGAGTAGATGTGTTTTGCCAGCTGCGCTTTCCTGTGTCTAAACCAAGTCCTACTACATAGGTTGTGAGAGGTATGACAGTGCCATGGATAACACATAGAACCTCCCTCTCTGCCTCTTCTTTCTCCCAAACAATTCCTTAAAAATATATTTGGGTCATATATACATGCTTCTTCCTGTAGCCATGAAACTTAGGTAAAACCAAATGAAGGAAACCTTAGATTTTTCACTTTTTGCTTTCTTTCAGTGCAAGCAAGCAAATAATTTCATGCTATTTCATTTCTGATAAAATCTTTGGAGCTGGCAAATTGAACTGGATTGATGAGAAATAGTAGCACAATTCTGGCTTTTGTTGCTATATGAAAAGTGAGTACAGTGTTACCCTAGTAACCCAGAAGACTGGAAATTGTGGCACTGCTGATTTCCAGAGACTTGCTTTCAGATTTTTTAATAATAACTTCTGCATTTAACTATTATTGTGTTTCTGAATTCTGACACTGTGGCTGTATCATTGTTTAGGTACAAGAAAGAGGCAGAAATTAATTTTAAAAAAAATGTATTCAAAGACTCTCTTTTTTTTTAAATTAGCGTTCTGATTAATTTCTCCTAATTGCCTGTCATGCAGTGGTGTTCATCCCAGCATAAAAGTCAGAGGTGATGAGAAACATCTTACTTGGCTGAGGTTATGCTCTGATAAAGTAGTACAGATCTGCTAAGTAGATGAAAATAAAGCAATAGTATTTAGGCATGATTGTAAATCTGAGGAAGAAATTGCACTCATTAGTGTAAACGTCCTTTCTTTCAGCCTGTGTCCTATATACCTGTACTCAAGTGCTCCGTCTGAAGTACTGTGTAAATGTTTAATGAATCTTTGTCTCGGGTCAGCTCCTATTAATGTTGAGCATGTGCATAACAGTTTGCAGAATCTGAATTTTGGTTTCTGGCAGAGTGTCTTTCATTTCTATTATGCTACAAGAGGAGGAAAAAGCAAACTGCCATTAAAAGCTAGTGAGCTAACACAGCAGATGAGAGTTGCAGCCTATCATGGGTGTAAAAGTACGTCTCCTAAACCATATTTGGATAAGAATTGGAGTGTTCACTGTTTGTTCTGTTTCAAGAATGGCTGTTTTGAAGCCATTTCTGTTGCATGAAGTAACATTTAAACAGCTTTCAAATGACTGTTAACTTGCTTATTAGAATGGAACACAAGAGTCAAATAGCATCGGTATAAGCTACTAAGCCTGTATTGTTTCATTTGAGACTTTGCTGTGTTCATTTTCTGCCCATCAAAAGTATTGACTCAATGGCAAGTCTCTGCAGTTACAGAGAACAACAACAGAAAAAACAACAATAGCAATGGTTTCTATCCTCTACCCCACCATTCTTTTTTCAAGAAAGGAAAGCCTTAGCAGACTTCTGCAGTGAGAGATGCCTATCCAAATAAACAGATACATAGCCAAGGCTTCTACCTGTAGCTGGAGAAGGTTTTGTTTTGCTTAGTTTTGTTTCCTTGCCTCGTCCTGCCTGGTGGACAGTACGTCCTGCAGTCCATGAGCTCCAGAACTGTTGTTCCAAGCTTTCTGGGAGACATACAATGTGCTAAAAAGGGATTGAAGGCTGAATGCCAGCTGTTTTTCTTGCTTTGTGTGTAGTAGCTGCTCTGTTACCTATGCGTGTGCAGGGCGAGGGCTCCAGGAAGGTTTTATTCTGCAGAGTTTTGTAATCCTCCTCTTCACTGGAAGCTGGAAGCAGACAGCTGGGGACACAGCAGGAAACCTTTCAATTAAGTGGAGAGAGTAGGAAATTTACCGGTGACACTTTTTTCCCTTCTTGACCAGACAAATTTGCAAAACCGAAAACCATTAGGAAAATGGTAGTTTTTGCAAAAACAATTATAACTTTCTTCCGGGGGAAGAATTGAAAAAGATTCAAGATTTTCTACTTAATTATTTCTGAATGTTAAAAATTGGGCTCTTTTATTCAAGCCACCCTTTGTTGGTTAATTTATTAAATAAGCTTGTTAATAATACAAAATGTTTAATTTGAAATTTAAGCTTTTAAAAAATATATAAATAAAATTTTCAGTCTGAAATATGTTTGGGATTGTGGGTTCATAAACATGCAATTTTGAGGTGATTTCAAATTTGTGTTCTGGTTCGGGAGGGATTTTCGACTTCTTACAAATACTTGCAGAATAGGAGGGCTATTACCAATTGTCATTGTTTCGGCTGAGATGGGATTGATGTTCTTGCTAGCATCTGGTGTAGTGCTATGTTTTGGATTTGGGATGAGAACAGTGTTGGTAGCACACTAATGTTTTTGGTTGTTACTAAGCAGTCAAGACCTTTTCTGCTCCTCACACGAACCAGCCAGTGAGTAGGCCAGGAATGCACAAAGATTTGGGAGGAGACACAGCCAGGACAGCTGACCCCAGCAAAGGAGAGGAATATTCCATGCCATATGACGTTATGCTCAGCATATAAAGCTGGGGGAAGAAGGAGGAAGGGGGGAACATTTGACATGATGGTGTTTGTCTTCCTAAGTAACCACTATGCGTGATGGAGCCCTGCCTTCCTGTAAGTGGCTGAACACCTGCCTTCCGATGGGAAGCAGTGACTGAATTTCTTGTTTGGCTTTGCTTGTGTGCACGGCTTTTGCTTTACCTATTACACTGTCTTTATCTCAACCCATGAGTTTTTTCTCACTTTTACTGTTCCAAATCTCTCCCCCGTCCTAACTCAGGGGAGTGAGCAAGTGGCAGTGTGGTCCTAGTTGCTGACTGGGGTTAAACCATGACACCCATGCAACTGTGATGACAGTTTTGAAAATGTGGGTCCATTCCTTGGAACTTGACAGAGGTCACCCACCAAATTCCTTCCACATAGGCTATCAAACTGGTTTAATTTGTAATAAATCGTCCTTCTTCTTCACTGACCTACAACTGAACCAACACATTAAAAATAATAAAGGCTCTATTTTCTTAGTTTTCTTCATTTTCCTTGTCTTTTCTGTTGAACTCTAAGCCTATTTTGCAGCACATAATTGTAGAAAATACACCAATTCCCTTTACAAAATAGCAAGCACAGAGAAATGTGTGTGCACACTTTATCCATAATTCAAAACAAAAGTTGTGGTTAGTGAACTCTTTGAGTCCTTTGTGCACTGTTTGTGGGTAGAGATGACCGAACTGTAGCCAAAGATTTTCAGAGGGCACTGTCAAGTTTATTAAACATCTGGGAGGCATACCAGCTTTCCTACAAGTCATCTGGTAGAGGAGCTTCTTGCTATAACCAGTGCTTTGAGGTTGTTTAAGAGCCATCACTGCTGCAAGTTAGAAGGATGAATTTCCTCCACGACATATTCTGAAGTGGTTGGTATAGTTGGAAGTGACAGAATGGAATGTCTTTCAAACTAATAGATGATCCATTGTACCAGAGTCCCAGACTGGCTATGTGCTAGGCCCACACACAAGACAAATAAACCAAGTGCTAGTATAAACCTAAACCAAATATAATAGGATCATTTCTCATTTTGATAATCCATTAAAATGGAAACTGTTTTGTCCTTGTGATACTTGCAGTACAAGACTCTGCACTCCAAAGCTCTCTCATTCCAGTTCAGCAGTTCAGGTAGGGTTTATGAACATTACAAAATTCAGGAGGATTGGTTCTGGCTTCAGGAGGAGGTAGTTTATTTGTTTTAAATAAGGGCTTGGTTTGTCGGTTTGTTTGGTTTGGTTTGGTTTGTTTTTTTTTTTTTCCTGAAGATCCCCTCTGTCTCTTTTTGCTCTTTTCTGTTACTTTCCCAAACCAGTGAGTCTCTTTCTTGTAGCCCAGATCACAATTGTATTGTGGTACAGGGAAAGACGTTCAAAGCTTCACTGGCCAGAGATCAGGCCTCGTTGTCTGGAACAGCAAAAGGTGGCAGTTCATCCATGTAGGTAATGCAGTCATCCCTCCATCAGCTTTTTCCAGCCCCAAGGATGGCAAAGTTTAGTGCACAAGGGTTTTTTTGTGTGAGTCCACAGAACATTATTATTCAAACCCTTAAACCTGTGCCAAATGTTAATGTCTTAATGCTTATTCAAGTGTCAGAGAGTGCTGACAGATGCCAGAGTAAATGGGAGGCTATCAATAAGGAAATTACTTACCATTCACAGGCTGACTGCTGCAGTCTGTCATGTAGCATTTGAGAGGATGTCAGGCTGAAAGAAGAAAGGGTGGGGAGGCAGGAGAAGTTGTAAATGTTTCTTTGTCTTGAGGAGGTGAGGGAGATGCTTCCAGCAATAGCAACTGTAAATCAATAACTAAGCAGAAATAAAGATCCCAACATCCAGCTTTGGAATAATGCTACTAAGGGAGGTGTTCTGGGCTATAAAAGCTTAAGGCACATGGCATTGACACAGTCTGAAACATTTGCAGTTATCCACTAGAAGCAGAAACCAGATCACGTTCATCAGTACTCCTATTTCTCCTGTAATTTTACATCACGTATATCATCAGACAAGGTCCTAAATGAGAGCTTTTACCCCTAGTTAAAGGCAGTAATTGTGCAAGGTATGTTATTTGTTCTGGATAGTCTGCTTTGCAGTTAGGCATAATTCCCAATCCACAAGGTTCTGACCTTCCAAGTCACAGATGTAATAAGTAATTTAGCAAAAGAATTTTGCTTCAGCTAAGATGGCTGTGTGCTTGCTATGCAACTGGAAAATGGGTAGTGTTAGATAAGTGTCCTGGTTCCGGCAGGGACGGGCTTAATTTTCCCAAGGAGCCAGCAGGGGGCAGGTATTCCATCCCACTGACCCATGCCCGGGCTACAAGAGGAGCTAGCCGGGGAGAGGAGATCAGTCACCACTTGGGGGTGGGCTGCAGCAGTGTGGGTCCGGTCAGTGCGCTTCGCAGCAGTACTATAATCACGTCTTCATATCCCTTTATCGGTGTTATTCTTTTGCTTTCATCTTCCCTTTTGCTGTTCTGTTAAATTGCACTATTTTAACCCACGAGTTTTGCCCTGTCGATATTTTTTTTCCCCACAGCTGTGGGAGTTGAGCAAGCGGCTGTGTGGTTCTTTGTTGCTGGCTGAGGCCAAACCACGACAGTCCTTTTTGGCGCCCAACGTGGGGCTTGAAGGGTTGCAATAACGACAGATCTGACCAGAGCTTGTTAAAACAAATTTCTTATATGCATTTCTCATATTAGTTAGATAGTTGCCAGTTACAATGTTGCTTCGTTTATTTCTGTGGCTGTGTTTTGTAAATTCTTATAAGCTCTATGTACTTCCTGTGATGCTGTTTGTTATCTCGGGGAGATGGATCAGGGCTATAATTTTGCTGTCATGTGCAATATCAGCTTATGATATCATAACATCACTATTGAAGTGGCTTTTTTGGGGTGTCTATGCAGTATTGCTGTCCTATCCATACCTTGGTTACTGTCTCTCAGAAGTTATTAATAATCACACCCAATCTATGGGAGAAACAGGGGGAGATACTTTC
>NW_009648959.1:16482-17331 GCF_000708025.1 Charadrius vociferus
ACCCTTGAACAACTACGGGACCCTGATAAAGTAATAGAATATTTGAAAGGAAAATGCTGTGGCTACTCCAGAGAGGCACAACTTACGGCACTATGCTGGGCCCTGGCCAGTATCTACCAAACACTGCTCAGTATGCAGGACCCTCAGGGGAAAGTGGGGGAAACCAGATTAGCAGACACTGCGGCTACTCCAACACCTGTGGCAGGCACCATGGCTACTCAAACCCCAGTGACAGGCAATGCGGCCACTCAAACCCCAGTGGCAGGCACTGCAGCTGAACCAGACAATCAACCCATGCCAGTATCCGTTGCTCCTATGCAGAAGAAGAAATACACCAAGAAGTCAGTTCGCATAGTAAGGGATCAAAGGATCAGAGCCATCAAAGGAACAGAAGGAAGAGACGGAACCAGAGATTATTACCCGATCCCTTTCCCTGAGTGAGCTGCGAGATATGCGAAAAGATTTCAGTCGACTTCCTGGTGAGCACATTGTCACCTGGCTGCCCCAATGCTGGGATAACGGGGCCAGTAGCTTGGAATTAGAGGGCAGGGAAGCCAAGCAGCTGGGATCCCTGTCTAGGGAAGCGGGCATTGACAAGCCGATTGGGAAAAAGACACAAGCTCTAAGCCTCTGGAGGCGACTCCTATCAAGTGTGAGGGAAAGATACCCTTTCAGTGAAGATGTTGTATGTCATCCAAGCAAGTGGACCACCATGGAAAAAGGTATCCAGTATCTGAGGGAATTAGCTGTACGGGAGATGATTTACTACGACCCAGATAACGCGCAGCTACCCACAAATCCTGATGAAGTCCAGTGCACAAGGCCCATATGGCGGAAGTTTGTACGGAG
>NW_009648959.1:19617-20104 GCF_000708025.1 Charadrius vociferus
TATTTGGAATATCACCAGAGGAGGAGGTGACGCATGCGGAAAAGGCCCCACCATATAATAAACTGCCAGAAAATGAGAAGAAACATGCCCTGTTCACTGATGGGTCCTGCCGTATTGTGGGAAAGCATCGAAAATGGAAGGCTGCTGTGTGGAGTCCCACATGACAAGTTGCAGAAGCCACTGAAAGACAAGGTAAATCAAGCCAGTTTGCAGAGGTGAAAGCCATCCAGCTGGCTTTAGATGTTGCTGAATGAGAAAAGTGGCCAACACTCTATCTCTATACTGACTCATGGATGGTGGCAAATGCTCTGTGGGGGTGGTTACAGCAGTGGAAGCAGAGCACCTGGCAGCGCAGAGGTAAGCCCATCTGGGCTGCTGAACTGTGGCAAGATATTGCTGCTTGGATAGAGAATCTGGTTGTAAAAGTGTTTCATGTAGATGCCCACGTACCCAAGCATCGGTCCACTGAGGAACATCAAAACAACCA
>NW_009648959.1:20488-23400 GCF_000708025.1 Charadrius vociferus
ATTTCTGAAACAGCCTCATAGACACCTGGGCCAAAGAGCATGGCATTGAGTGGGTATATCACATTCCCTATCGCGCACCAGCCTCGGGGAAGATGGAACGATACAATGGACTGCTGAAGACTACACTGAGAGCCATGGGTGGTGGGACCTTCAAACATTGGGATGTACGTTTAGCAAAAGCCACCTGGTTAGTTAACACCAGGGGATCTGGCAATCAAGCTGGCCCTGCCCAATCAAAACTTCCAAGTATAGTAGAAGGGGGTAAAGTCCCTGTAGTGCATATGAAGGATATGTTAGGGAAGACAGTCTGGGTTGGCCCTGCCTCAGGCAAAGGCAAACCCATCCGTGGGATTGCTTTTGCACAGGGACCTGGGCGCATTTGGTGGGTGACGCAAGAAGATGGGGATGTCCGATGCGTACCTCATAGGGATCTGATTCTGGGTGAGAATAGCCAATGAATAGAATTTTATGATGTTAAATGTTAAATAACTTTGCTGCTGTATGTTATCATTATTATGATTGCTATCAATGGTATTACAGAAGAATCACCCAAATCAATGACAGATGGACTTTGATGAGACTGAGTAAAGTGCAGCAACGATGTAATAAGAATTGACTTCAGCAGCTGGCGTCCAGCAACTTCCTTGAGATCAACATCTTCAACCTGTGGACTGTGGGCATAAACTGCATCAGGTACACCAGCCACGAGCTTCAAATACAGCACGTACCAGTCCAGTACCGCACACCATCTCATGTACCCAGAGAGACTGTTCTCACAGATGGAGCCTACCACCATGGACTAAGTGAGCTCAGTGGACATTTTGGAGGGATGGCCCACAGACTATGGGAACTGTAAGATCTGGGCATGACACAGATGGTGTGGAATAAGGGGTGGATAATGTCCTGGTTCCAGCAGGGATGGGGTTAATTTCCCCAAGGAGCTGGCAGGGGGCAGGTATTGCATCCCATGTGGGCCATGCCCGGGCTATAAGAGGAGCTAGCCGGGGTAGAGGAGAGCAGTCGCCACTTGGGGGTGGGCTGCGGCGGTGAGGTCCGGTTGGTGCGCTTCGCGGCAGTTCTGTAATTGCATTTTCATATCCCTTTATCAGTGTTATTGTTTTGTTTTCATCTTCCCTTTTGCTGGTCTGTTAAATTGCACTATTTTAACTCACAAGTTTTGCCCTGTTGATTTTTTTTTCCCACAGCTGTTGGAGTGGAGTGAGCAGCTGTGTGGTTCTTTGTTGCTGGCTGAGGCCAAACCACGACAAGGATAAATAGCATTACACAGCCTCCATCCAGAGTGAGTGCACTCTGTGTTGTCTTGTAGGCCAGCTTCTTGCTGAGAAGAGGCAGCACATGCCAGAGTTATTGCTATGGAGAAGGCGGCTGCTGCCTTGGCACAGAAGCTGGGCAGCAGGTGCAGGGGCCTGACTGGTGCTTGGAAGGGGAATGCAAATTACCTAGCCCCAGGCAAGCCAGAGGCAGCTCCTGCAGGCATTAACGAACTCAGTGTTTGATGTTAGAGCAGAACCCTCCATCATTCAGTGCAGAACCCTCCATCATTCAGTTCAGCCACAGTGCTGAGGTTTAATTTTGACCACCCTGAGCTACTGTCAAACTGTGGAACTGTTGGCTTGGCAACAGCCATTCATACTTGTCTGTAGCAAATAAGAGAAAAAATGACTGACTTTTCTATGGCTATCTGGCTCCTAAAGGAAAAATCCCAGACTCTCTGAGAAGTTACAAGAACTCATTAACTCTACAAGTTGAGTGTTCATCCAGGACTGAAAATCTCAGCTCCGTGCTGACAGATGCTCAGTGCTTAATGGGGATAGAAGCAACATCAAAGTCTTCCATATAAATGGCTCAAACGTCACTTATTTCTTTGTGGTGCTCTTTCTTCTTGTGGTGCAGGGACAAAAACTGTGGGTCTTATGGACCCATATGAACCAGCTTGTTCATATGTCTAGATGTCTGGCTAAGCCCACAAGAACAATACCTGTCCTTATGATCCAACTATTTCCTTTTTTCCTCCTACTTGGGTACAGCTTCATGGCATCATCATGAAAAGAATAGTCAGCTGCATGCAATTATGTGCAAAAGCCTATTTACAACTGTCATCTCTAAAAGAGCAAGCAAGAACCTATATCTCCACATGGTTTTGGGGAGGCTGGGTTTGGATATTTTTATTCTTCCTAGACAGCCTGTTCTTTACAAAGCTGAAACTGGTACTTGATCTAGCACTAAAAAGAACTTTTTTTGATAACAGGCAAAATGTCATTCATCTTCAAAGACTTCTGTTCTTCTGGGGAATTTTCCCTGCCACTTTGGGTGGCTTTCCTTCACAGAATCACAGAATTTTCAGAGTTGGAAGGGACCTCTAGAGATCATCTAGTCCAACTCCCCTGCTAAAGCAGGATTGCCCAGAGCACATTACTCAGGACTGCATCCAGGCGGGTTTTGAAAATCTCCAGAGAAGGGGAATCCACAACCTCCCTGGGCAGCCTGTTCCAGTGCTCTGTCACCCTAACTGTAAAGAAGTTTTTCCGTGGGTTGGAACGGAATGTTCCAACTTGTGCCCATTGCCCCTCGTCCTGTCACTGGGAACCACCGAGAAGAGTCTGGCTCCATCCTCCTTCAAACCACACTTGAGATATTTATAAGCAATAATAAGGTCTCCCCTCAGCCTTCTCTTCTCCAGGCTAAAGAGTCCCAGCTCTCTCAGCCTTTCCTCATAAGGGAGATGCTCCAATCCCTCAATCATCTTGGTTGCCCTTCGCTGGACTCTCTCCAGTAGTTCCCTGTCCCTCTTGAACTGGGGAGCCCAAAACTGGACACAGTATTCCAGTTGTGGCCTCACCAGTGCCAAGTAGAGGGGGAGAATGACCTCCCTCGACCTACTGGACACACTC
>NW_009648959.1:25339-28378 GCF_000708025.1 Charadrius vociferus
GGGGTCTATAGCAAACTCCCATCACGATGTCTGCCTTGTTGGCCTTCCCCTTAATTCTTATCCATACACACTTAACACTGTCATTCACACTGTTAAATTCTAAATATTCAAAACTGGCCCTAACATAGAGGGCCACCCCAGCACCTCACTTTCCTTGCCTATCCCTTTTGAAAAGCTGGTAGCCATCAATCAGAGTACTCCACTTGTGTATGTCTTCCCACCACGTCTCTGTTACGGCAATTACATCATAGTTTCTTTGCTGTACAATGGCCACCAGGTCCTCCTGTTTATTCCCCGTGCTGCATGCATTAGTGTAGATGCACTTCAGCTGGGCTAATTGTCCTGCCACTTTCTTGGGAGGACAAGCCTTAATTCGCACCTGATCATGCTCACACACTTCTGTAGTTACCAAATTATCACTATCCCTCCTGTCTTTGCTGCCACACAAACCACCATCCCCTGCTGTCACTGAGACTGACTGCAAGACCTTGCTAACACTTTTACCCAGAAGCACTGGTATGCTGCTCCCAGGCACCACTTTTGTAATCCTGGTTTCATCCCCATCCTTCAAACCTAGTTTAAAGCCCTATGAATGAGCCCTGCTAATTCTTGTCCCAGGATCTTTCTTCCCCTACGGGTTAGGCTATCCCCACCTGTTGCCAGCATGCCTGGTTTCCTGTAGACCAGCCCATGATCAAAGAAGCCAAAGTTCTGCTGGAGGCACCAGCCTCAGAGCCAGGAGTTAATTTGCTGGCTCCTCCTATTTATCCCCTTGTCATCCCCGGCAAATGGTAGGATAGAGGAGAACACTATTTGTGCTCCTGATCTCTTAACCAGCTGTCCCAGGGCCTGAAAGTCATTCTTCATTACCTTTAGACTTCTGGTACCTACCTCTTCACCACCTGCCTGAAATATCAGTAGTGGGTAGTAATCTGATGTCTGAACCAGGGAAGGGAGTTTTCTCTGTATGTCCTTAATTCTGGCCCCAGGGAGGCAGATGACTTCCCTGTGGGATGGGTCAGGTCTACAAATAGGGCCCTCTGTTCCCTTCAGAAGGGAGTCACCTCCTACAATTACCTTCCTTTCTGTCTTGGTTGAGGAAGTCCTAAGGCATGGGGGTGAGTGACTAGCCCTGGGCGACTCACTGGTTGGATCATGCTCTCCATCCTCACTTGCGTTGTCCTCGATTTCCAAAGCCCCATACTTATTATGCAAAGGCAACTGGGATGGTGAGGGGGGCCGTGAGGGGTTTCGCTTGACTATCCAAGGAGGCATCTGACTCCACTCCTCCTTATCCCTCGAGTCCCCTCTTTCTGCCTGGTGGCAGGAGGGTAGGGGATCATCCACTTCTGATAAGGCCTCTTCCTGCTGCCTTTGCCTCAGGGTATGGCTCCACCAATCTATTTCATTTTCACAGTCTCTGATACTTACCTATAATAATACCTTTCTACCTCTTCCCTCAGTTCAGCCACCTGCCTGAGCAGATCATTTACTTGATCACATCGTACACAGGCAGTGTCTCTGGCTCCCTGTGAGAGCAGTGCCAGGCTCAGGCATTCGTTGCAGCCTGAGACCTGCACAGCCACGTGCTTGCGTGAGAGCTCAGTCTGAGTTCCCACATTCTTTCTTACAGCGGCTTTTGACCGTTTTGCGGCCATGTTCTTCTCTTGTGCCAGGAGGTGCCCCTGCACGCCGATGTTCCTCTGCTTGTCCTTGCCCAGCTTGTACTAGCTGTGCGCAGTAGGACCCCTTGTGGGCTTCTTGCAGTATTTCTGCTGGAAAAAAAGAACAATCCTTTGATAGTGCACCAGTGTCTGTCTGCTTTTTCTCTCAGCTCCTCACTGTCTCCTCTTGGTCACTCTGAGCAGATTTTCCCCACATAAAGGGAGAGGCTAATCCCTAGAGATGCATTTCCTCACAGTTCCATTTTTCCTGCTGCTGTCAGTCAGATCCAGATAGCCTCCTTCTACCAAGCAACTGTATCCTAACCTGTGCTTTATGGTCATGGGGTCCTGTGTCACAAGCTGTTTTTTAGCTTGAGAACATGCCTGGTAAGGATTTTCAAGGCAACTAGTCTACTTACAAAGTTACTGTTGTTAGGTGTCTGCCAAGCTGACACTTCAGCCTCAAGTTCCGTGAGTTTAGAAGCAAGAGTTTAGTGCCAGAAAATGTATCATTTGAGACCAGCACACACTTTGCCATTATTCCACTGTGCTACATTAAGCTATTCTAAAATGTGTTTTTTAATTTCTCCTTTATTGGAAAATTTTAGCTACACTATGACCCAAAAGGATGTCTCATTATAAGCCAAGTAAACATACTGCCCTCTTTCATGGAGATTACTTTTCAGGAAGAAAATGTAAAAGGTAATGTGAATAAAGCAGCTATTTTTAATCAGTAGCCAAAAATAAGTAGCCAAAGCAATCTGAGTGTAAATGACACTGTGGTGCAGGATTCTCTGCTTTCTGTTAGTGCTTTTCTCCCCTCCTCCGTGACATCCAGAGGTTTGAAGGGGAAGTGATTCTTAGCTGGACTTACAGTTGCAGTGGAAAGCAGTATCTGGAGCCATCAATTCTAGAGACCGACAGAAAAAACAAAACATCTGTCTTGATGTTACAGAAGTATCCTCTGTAAGCCCCGGAGTTTGGTCTAGTGATGTCGTGGTTTGGCCTCAGCCAGCAACAAAGAACCACGCAGCCGCTCGCACAACTCCCACAGTCGTGGAAAAAGAAAATGACAGGGCCAAACTCGTGGGTTAAAAGAGTGCAATTTAACAGAACAGCAAAAGGAAAAGACAAAAAACGCGATTACAGTACCGCCGCGAAGCGCACCGACCGGACCCGCACCGCCGCAGCCCACCCCCGAGTGGCGACCCCTCTCCTCGCCCCGGCTAGCTCCTCTTATAGCCCGGGCATGGGTCACGTGGTATGGAATACCTGCCCCCTGCCGGCTCCTGGGGAGATTAACCCCATCCCTGCCGGAACCAGGACATTATCCACCCCTTATTCCATACCATCTGTGTCATGCCCAGATCTTACA
>NW_009648959.1:34437-37378 GCF_000708025.1 Charadrius vociferus
GCCGCTCGCACAACTCCCACAGTCGTGGAAAAAGAAAATGACAGGGCCAAACTCGTGGGTTAAAAGAGTGCAATTTAACAGAACAGCAAAAGGAAAAGACAAAAAACGCGATTACAGTACCGCCGCGAAGCGCACCGACCGGACCCGCACCGCCGCAGCCCACCCCCGAGTGGCGACCCCTCTCCTCGCCCCGGCTAGCTCCTCTTATAGCCCGGGCATGGGTCACGTGGTATGGAATACCTGCCCCCTGCCGGCTCCTGGGGAGATTAACCCCATCCCTGCCGGAACCAGGACAAGTGATCAAAAGATGAAATAGCTTTCCTTAGAATCAGTAGGCCATAAACCACTACAGGGAACTCAAATAAGTGGGAAGAAAAAAAAAAATTCCTTGGGCCTTACAGCTGCTTTTCTTTATTGTCTGATAACAGTGTCATTTACATTTGGGATGTCTCACTGCGTTTTAAATGTGTTTTTCCTGGGAGAAAAGTGTATATAGAAGACCATCACAAAGAGCTGTGGTTGAAAGTTCAAGGCTAGTGATTCAGAATGGAGTGAATGATGTGAGCAAAGAAGTTCAGAGAAGCCCACCTTGTTGTCAGTCAAACAGATCAACCTAATTTTTATGAATGACCCATCTATTGATAATACTCACTCCAATGACAGAAGCATGGTTTGAAACTACTGTGCGAGGCGTTAAAGCAACCACCTTGATAGTTTGTTTTTTATTTAATCATAAAAGTACAAACACATTTGGACAGCCAACATTCCTGTGCAGAGCAGTTTTTTTTTTCTCTTTGTGTGTGAGACTGCAATACAGGGTTTACTATTTCCCTAGTAATAGAGAAACACACTAACATATTCTTTGCTGTGTCTTTCAGAACTGGGCAATCTTCCATATTTCTAATCTTGCCAATCTACCCAAAATTGAAGGTATGAAAAAAAGACATAATACATGTAAAAAACTATGCTTCTTGCTGATTTTAACACATACAGGAGGACTGTTTTTCCTCGACATCAGTAGAAAGTCAGAGATAATTAGGGCTGGGAGCAAGTCAGTCATTGCAGAAGGACTTTCCTTAGACCTCCTCTTCTCTGAGCAGTTCAGACAGTTGCAGTTCTGCTTTTCCGTAAGTTAGAATAGGATTTATGGAATAATAGAAAAGAGGATCTGTCAGGAAATGAATTGGCATCCCTTTCCTGAGACACACATCACCTAATTGTGGCCAGTGGTATTGAATAGAAAGAAGTGCAAGCAAGCAAAGTTTAGGTTATAATAGTTTGTTTGACATGCATACGTTGAACTTCAGTGTTCTGGCAAAGAAACTCCACTCATAAATACCATAGTGACTCTCTTATAAAGGGAGTCAGAGATATGCTATATCTGCTAAACCAGGCAATAGTAATCTTTTGTTTAAAAGGAAATAACATGAAATTCCAGTGATATTAACCTGGTAATATGACAGCAGAAGTTGATATAAAATCAGAGCAATTAGTAAGGAATATACTTAACAGTGTGGTTAGGTGATAGTTTAGAAAATTAGCATGTGAAACATGAGAAAAAACAAGTAAAGGATATATTTATTGGGGTGCACACAGTATGATGTTTCCACTGCTGCTGCCAGGGTAACAATTTACTCTGATGCTAACAATGGAGAACGTTACCAGGTTCCCTTAATTTCTGTTTGAGCAAATGCATTACTTTTTTGGTACTCATTTCTGTATGGCAGTTCAGAATCAGGCCTAGAAGAAACAGCAGTGGTGTTCCTTGATACCTGTGTAAGCCCAGACAATTTGATTATCAACAGAACTAGTATTCAGAGGCTGTTTGCCCCTATAAAAAAGTGCTTATGGCATTACATATTCTGAAGCAACATCACAGAGAACAGATCTCATTTGAAGACCCAACTTGAATTCTGAGGGCTGAGCATTAAGGCAATCTGAACTGTGAATCTCTGTTTCAACAGGTTTACAGTGAAAACTTGAAACTGCAATACATTTTGAGCTGTTTTCACAGAAGACTGTAATGAAAATATATTCTGGAGCAATATTCACAGGGTATGTCAATATTAGATTAGGTTTCAAGGAAAAAGAAACATAAATGTATGAGAGCAGTGCATCACTGTTAATTTTTTAACAGACAAAATTTTTCTTACAGTCCATACAAAGTCAAATATTTTCATCCCAAAAGGTTGCTTTTATAGTAGAGTTTTAGGACACAGTACACCTTTTGTTGATATGCTGTTAGATGCTTGTTATACTTAAGAAATGGTCAGTCACCTTCTTCAGAAGCAAAGCGTGCATCTATGTAAGTTCCTTTATATTTCTGTCTATATAAAATCTCAATTTATATAATAGAAGCATATTTCATTGGATTATTTAAATGCTGATTTTCTTCACAAAGAATAAAACTGTTTCCTCTTTATTAACTGACTTGCAAAATAATACTAGTTGCATATTTCTTGGGTAGAGTAGCTGTTATTATTTAGCTGTTTTTTGGTTAATTATTTGTTACCATGTTGGCTAGTAATGAAATTAATATATCAGGGGCTTGGCTTGTTTTAAACAGCTGCTTGGCCACAGAGACCAAAAGATAGAAAACTAACCAAGGGGAAATGAGCAAAGCAATGTAACTTGAAGGAACTAGAACAATTGATGCCAATAACTGGGGGTACACAAAAAGGGTTTCTGTTCCTTAAGATTTTGGACAGTTGGTCTGGGAATTTATTCTGAAAAAAAAAAAAAAGGTTTGTAGCTGTGCATCTTCAAGTGCTTCAGAGTATAAAGGGCACAGTAAACTAGCCAGGCAGGAATCTTTTCTTTTCCTGTGAATAGTGTGAAAGGCTGTGCGCATGTTAATAGGAAGAGGTCAGCACTCATCAGGTTAAGGAACTGATCCGGGACACTTAGCCATGGTACTGTGCTGAATGGGCCAATGTAAAAT
>NW_009648959.1:37425-50395 GCF_000708025.1 Charadrius vociferus
CTTCAGACTTCAACCAAAATTCACAGCAGTGTAAGAGGAAGGAGTTATTGCTGCATTTGCAGCAGTGGGCTACCAGTCTAAAAGAACTTTCCTCTACAACATAGGGGTGGAACTTGGCTCACAGGTGAAGGTATCTAAATGCAGGTGCCAGCATCTGAGCTGGATGTGTAAACTCTCATTACTAGCTATGGACATATAGTCAAAAAAAGCTATGGAGTGTGTTCAGTGATGTCTGAAGTCAGCACCCCAGGGGTGTGCTTTATTTGCTTACAGGCAGAGCAGGAGTTCAGGTGCCCCGGGCTATCAGATATTTTTCACCTGCAACTGGCAGGCTTTGCTCAGGAGCTGGGGGAGACCCAGATCCTTCCAGAGAAACTGCAGGGAGGGGCTGAAAGAAACCTTCATCGTGTCTTGAATGGTACTAGGGGCCTACGGGGCCTAGAAAGCAAAGTCCTTCGCTGACTGTAGGCCATTGCAGGCACGTATTTGTGGCAAACAGAACATTTCAGGCACAATTCTCCTGCCTGGGACCTCATGGGCTGGGGAGAAAGCCAAGCAACTGAACATCAAATGGTGCTCTTTTCATAACCTGGCAAAATAGTTTTAAATTGCTTTGGCAGTTGGGTTGCTTGGAGGTGTGAACATTTAATAGTGAAGGAAAGAAAGGAAGAGTTGCATTTCAGTTAGCTTCAGCGTGACTGAGAGAGCATTTTTAGTGCAGAGTGTTATACAATTGTTTTGTTTAAATGCCTTATTTTTAGTCTGCTGCTTTTTAATTCATTTTCTAAAATTGCAGTCCTCTTCCTACAGGGATCATGCAGAGGAGAGAGAATATTTTTCACTCCCAGCCAAGGAGAGATCCCTGCCACTGCAGGTGCAACTGGCTGTTCCCTGATGGCTCTTCCTTTGGTGCCCCTCTCCCTGTAAGCCCATTTCAGTCCAAGGACTTTACCGTTTTCAGCTTTTGCCCTTCAAGCTGTGGATGGGAAACTTACTGTAGTCAGGCAAAGGGTGCCCTCTTGTGATATAAATGAAACAAATCCGGAGATACGGGTGGGAGGAGTTGAGGAAATAATAAAGGTCCATGGGAAGAAATGAGTTTAGATTGTGCCCATACCCAGTAGCCAGCAACTGCTTTATTGACATATTCTTCAACTTCTGTCCACACGTTTTAACTTAGCCCATATTGCAGCTACATTCACTGAAGGGGTAGGGGACTGGCACACCACAGGAGGAGTTTCTGGGTGTCTTCCATGGGATAGATAAGTACTCAGCTGGGTACAGGCAGGGTGAGAACTGGAACAGCTCGGCCGTCATGTAATGATTGTCCCAGGGAAAGTCACCTCAGTCTGGGGGCTGAAAGCGGTGCTGTGGAGCAAACATGAAAACCCTGCCACACGAGTGTTTTCCTGGCACGTAGGAAGGCTAACTGAAGGAAAACTGAATGACGTAGCATCAGAAGATGGATAGTCATTCCCAGTTCACAAGAATGGGTTTGCTGGGATGGCCATATGAGGCATTTTGTGAGAAAATGTAGCTTTTCTCTCTGATGAGGCGAGAGCCCCCACAGGACCCAACCAGCAGCTCGGGGCACCACAAGAAGTGCCGGCAGCAAGTGACAGAGGAGGCTGCTGCAGCTGGTGCTCAGGGCCACTTACATGCAGGGCTGTTGGGCATGTGGGTGCTCATGTGTGGCCATTAGAACCAGTGCCAGACAGTTGGCAGCCGCGCCCTCAGCAGCAATGGCATCGGGAGCCACTGTCCTCATTCCTTGGGGTGGCCACGAGGCCCCGCCGTGCCCCACCCTCACCTGTTGCAGCAGCCTCAAAGAGCAGCATCAACACAGTCCTGGCACAAGACTGCCCACGGATGAGTGCACGCCCTGGGGTGATGGGGACAAGAGTTTCTGCACCCATTGTGTGAGGCTGCCCTTCACCTCACATAATTAACAGTGAAAACAAGGGCATCGTTTTATTCCTGTGGAGGGTGATGGGGAGTGGTTGGGAGAAGAGACTGGTTTCAGCCTGTGGAATTTGGAGCTGGCAGCAGGACTTGTATTTCATCTGAGCCTCACAGAAGACATGGCATTTTGGCTAGCTGGCTGTCCTGGACAGCTGCTTGGCAGAGTGGTGTGGTGTACACACACTGACAGAGGTAACCACAGGGAAGCTGCTGGTGGTCTGTGGTCCCATCAGAGAAGTCCTGGTCAGGAATCATTCATTTTCCCAAACAACTGACAAATCCAGGTCTCTCCCTGATTATTTTTGCTTTATCCTGCTTCAGGCTACTTGAAAACCTTCTGGTCAGGTGTATTTCATGTGGAGAGATGGCAGATATGTAATCCAAAAGATCTTCAGCATAAAAAACTCTGCTCACAGAATCACAGAATCACAGAATGGTCAGGGTTGGAAGGGATCTCTGGAGATCCTCTAGTCCAACCCCCCTGCCAGAGCAGGGTCGCCTACAGCAAGTTACACAGGACAGCATCCAGGCGGTTTTTGAATGTCTCCAGAGTGGGAGACTCCACAGTCTCTCTGGGCAGCCTGTGTCACACCATGTTACCATGTGGCACTTCACTTGACTATAGTGAATGGCTCAGTCCACCATTTTCTGGTACATAATTTCTAAAAGCCTGTGTCTGTGTGTGTAGGAATGGAGAGGTTTGTGCCAGGCTACAAAGCCCCTTTTGCCTTAGTATTAATGTATATCTGTCCTGGGTCTTCTGTGTTTGAAAGGCTTTGTTTGGCGTGTGGTTGTGCCAACATAACCAGGGCTTTAGCTCCTAATGTGTTCTACCTGCACTGTAAATTTCTTCATAGGTCATATGACTATTTCTTTTTGCCCATGTAAATCTAGCCTGTTATCTTCTGCATGATAGTGAAGCAGAACAAATGCCGGGTGAATAAGCCTTCCCAATTAGATGTGGGCAAAGGGAAAGTAAAGTACTGGAGTGGTGTGAGGGAGCACCTTTACCTCCAGGGCCGTAAGGTTGGTCAGCACAGAACAGCAGCTTCACTAGGACAGAGAAGATGCAGCGTATCTCAGAACAATCTGACTGAAGAGAAGTGAGATTCATTGTTAGCCATCCAGTGTTCAGACCAGTCCAGGTCAAAACTGAGCAACCAGGCCATAAGACTTTGCAATACTGTGTTGAACCCTTCTCCATGTTCTCTGTGGCTACTCCAAAGCAAATAATCTCCAGGAAGCCTGGTGTACAATCTCGGCCTGGTACATAAATGGTTGCAGTGGATTGTTCAAGTCCAGCCTCTGGTGAGAGCTTTTGCATTCTCTATTTCTCACTGTTAAAGGAGGAACTTTGTCAGGGGAAGCAGCACACATGAGATTCCCAGAATTGTTCACATGTAAGGAGAAGAAAATCAGACTTCCCACCCCCTCTCCATCTTCCTTTAGCTGCCGTGCTGACTAGGGGACTGAGAAGTTGTGCTGCGATGCTCTCTTTCACCCCATGTGCAGTCCTCAGTGCTTCAGGCTTCAGCTGAGACCCAGAACTATGCGAGACAGTTTGATGGGTTCCTAGTGTTTGCCTAGTCTCCAGTTCAGACTATTTGATTTATAGAAAATAAACTGTTTCCTGAGATGTTTGAAGAGCTGCACAGTTTCATTCTAATAGCGGGCTGGGAACATTTAACTTGCTAGCAAGTCAGTATGAATGATAATAGAAAAGTTTGTCATGAAACATTACAGGTTTTACCCTCTCAGTAATACAGTGGGGCTTTCTGTAGGAAGAAGTTAATGTGTCTTGAAAGGTGGACCCTTTCGAGGAAACTGTCTGAGGCCATGGTGTGAAGCTAATGAGAATTAAGTATCATAATAAACTTTACCAGGGTACAATTCCTAGACAGTCTCATCCCTCAGAGCATTTCCCTTGATATAGTTACCTTGTAATTGGAATAAAGCTTAAAAAAAGCAGCAATTCAGGTAGGAATATAGCCTGTTTTGCACCAACTGGGAAATTGTCTTCTTCAGAGTAAAGGAAATAAGATTCAGCACATGACAAATGTTACCTCGCTTAATGATCCACTGAAAAGTGCTCAGATATTCTGGAGATGCGGACAAAGTAAAATACAAAATGAAACAAATGAAAGCATTGAGAGCATGAGCAGAGCTTTCTCCCTGTAATTTTAGATCCTACTGAGTCAAAATTGAACTCATTGAAATGTTTCTCTCGGCATATGATTCAATGTATATTTTCTCTCGTAATTCCTTTTTTCCTCTAACTGCAGAAGAAGAGATGGACTTTGAAAAACTCAAGCAGAACTCTAACTTTGTGTGGGGAAAAAAACAAGAAGCCTGTAATCACCCACATATATTGGAAACTAATACTCAACTACTTGGGCAATGAACCCAATGACCATATAAAATTTTTTTTTAGATAAATTCATTCTCTCTCTCTCCCAGTTCTCTCCCATTCTCTCCCTCTCTGTCAGTTCATCCCTATGGAGACAGATATAAACGCTGTATTACTCTTCAGGAAATAGCTCATGTCATAAAGTTTTCCTAAGGTTAATAATCTCAGTTAATGTTCTCAAATTGGGCTTCCTACAAGTAACCCATGTAGGACTTTGTTCTAGTTCTGGCAATTTATTCCCAATATTATTGTATTTACTCATCCATGAAACTCTTACTGGAAGTATCAGGAAAATTAATTTTCAATTTGAACATAACTGAATGAGGGATATATGATACCAATGGAAAACATGAAACATGAAGAGAATGAGAAAGATTCAGGAACATTTACTGAATTAAAGAGCAATATCTTCTGGGGAAAATGAGTGCACCAAGTGGAAGCCCTTGTGCTTTCCAGAGTTGATATAGCTTTTGTTTTCTTTATAAAAGAGACAGTGTCACATTTTTGCCTACTATTGTCTACTCCATCACTTCTGGCTGCAGACTGGGTAGGAGTTATGAAGAAGGAGACTGGAGAACAAGTAGCTCACCTGAACCTGAATATGGTAAAGTGGGATTCAACAATCAAAGTCAAATTTTCTTGAGCCCAGAGTAGCATACTGCTGTAATTAATGGGAGACAGGGGTGTCATTACTATGTGAAAGTCCAGTGAAGTCAGACTGTAGCTGTAAGAAAATTCCGTTTCTGTCTTGTAAATGTATCTGATGAAAAGGGGGAGAGGCAGAGACAACACTTTGGAGTGTTTTGTGAAAATTGTACTTTCCTCTGGTTTTCTAGCTTGATTCTAAAATAGAACTCTAATTATCTATCAACTTCATACCTCACCCGGATGATCAAAACTGTCATTGTGCAGAAGGGCCTGCTTATTTCTGCCTGTAGCATTAATTAACAAAATACAATTATATTCCAGGAAAGAGGATTCTGAGGAGGCTTATGTGGGAGGAGCTATGTTGTGGCTGTAGGTTCAGAATTCCTTCCTTGGTTTGCACAGGGTCTTAAGTCCAAATCAAATCACCTTACAGATGTTTATAAATAAGCATCAGGTACAGAGATGTCCTCTAAATTAAAAATAATTGCAACAGCTACATTTAAACAAAAGATTTACAATGATATTCTGGAGCAACAAAGGTGTTGACCACAGCTGTGAGACATCTGTAGCCAATCCTTTCCTTCCTGAAGTATATGGAAAGTGGTCTTTGCCTTTCTCTCTGTATAGCAGAGCCTACACAGAAATACAGGCAGAGCCTGAGTTGTTTCCCTGCTTACCGAGGGTAAGGGCAAAACTCTCCAATGGACTTTGACAGTGGGGGACCAGCGGCTGATGTGGAAGGATATTGGGAGAGGATTATTTGTTTCAGCAAAGGGCTATGCACAGCAGATACCACAGCTACATCCCTGTCCGGTAACTCTGTTACTATTTCCGAGGGTGGATTTTTGTTCACTGTGGCAGGTAATCTAGGTAACACTAACTGAAATCAGTTTGTGTTTAATGTTCTGTCTCATAGGATGATCTGTTGTGACATTAACACAGTAACGAAAAAGAGAAGTTACATCTAGAAAAAGGTTGGAGCTGAAACACAAAAAATTGTGCAAAAAATATTATGTGTTAATCCAGCCCCATTTTTTTATGGCATTTATGCTGCATATCAGGAATGCGGGAAGAGGGGCAAAATAAAATTAAAAAAAGTAGTTTTACAACCAGCCAGACCCATTTCAGAGCACAGATATGGGCCAAGCGCAGGATGTAGAGATGTTTGCAAAATGCATCTGCAAGATGCTTAGTGCCCTGTGCTGCTTTTCAAACAGGGTGAAGTTGAGAGCACCATTGAATTATCCTGAATTTGCTAAAAAGAGTGTGGCTGTAAAACAAAGCAAAACTAAGAAAAACAGAAGGTTCATGCCAGCTCTGGTAAAGATCTACTTCCGCAATTTTTTCAGACTAGAATTTGTTTTCTTTTGCATCCATACAAGTGACACAATTTGCCGTTGATTCTAAGCCAGTTCTGCCATTGCAAATTTACTGTTTTCCCATTGCTCATGGGTTTTGCTGCACAGCTGCACTATGAGTGCTGTGTGACATGGGGATGGTGGAGTATGAGAATCAGGAAAGCTGATTTGTCCCTCAGGTGTGAAGAGCATCTCACCTCACCTCAGGTAGATCTCCATGGTGCTGGTACTGTTGTGCTGTTTCTAAAGATAAGGAGAGTTTTATCTTCTAGAGTTTTCTAGACATCCCCTTCTGTCCATGGTATAGGAAGCAAAATAATTCCCTCAGCAGCAAGAACATGCATTCAAGCTTGGCTCTTTCAAGAATTCCTACAAGAGTTTGGTTTGATTACAAAGGCTGGAACTGAAACTAATGATTACTTTAGCAGGGAACAGGGTGGTTTTGCTGTGGTGGTTTCATATGCAATAGTGCAGGACATGTTCTATGGCACTTTCCACGGGTTCCTCAGACTCCTTTAAGTAAGATATTAGACAATGATACCCTCTGCAGATGAGATGCATCCTGATTTGTTGTCACAGTGCTAAGGCAGTTGTCCTCTGATAAAGCAGCTCTCAAAATATTTCTTAAGGAGGTTGATCATGTAAGTGTCACAGAAAAAACCTGCTTGGGAGTAGCTCTCCTGCAGAAGCATTGAGTAATTGACACCCTGATTGATGATTTAATGGGTTTTGCTTGGAGCACTCCAGAACTGCTCTCTGTTGATACAGTCTTCCTGAGTGTTTTCCTAGGATTAGGAATATTATAATAATCAGTCTTTAGGTTTACTTTCTGTGTTGTCTGCGTTCTTCCCCCTTTTTAACATGCAAAGTGTATGTCCACATTTTGCCTGTAGAGCAGAGCCGTTCTTTCTCCTTGCTGGGTCATTTGCTAGGTGTGCCTCAATTTGACTGAAGTGGTGGGATTTCCCAAGCAACAGACGGTTACAGAGCCTAGAGGTGCCAGCACCCACCAATAATGCAATAGACATGGTAACACTGCAGGAAGGGCAAATATCCTCTCCCTCCTTTCTTTAGCAACAAATGAAACCTGCACTGGAAAACAAAATGTCCCCAAGAAGAAGAGGAGGTAGGGCATCGCAGGTGGATGGAGGTGGTCCAGGAGGTCCACTGTCTGGAAACACTGCCTGCTGCCAACTTCTCCCAGCTGTCAGAGAGAAGAGTAAAATGCAGTTATCTGCACCAGGCAGGACTGACTGAAGTTGCTCTTTGCAATATGGAACATCTATGTAGCTGACATTGTTTGGAGGTGTGTTACTTGCTCTGCAGATCAAGTCCCAGGCTGAAACAGCCTCCTCTGGCTCTGGGCACATTTGCATTTGCAGAAGAAGCCTGCAGCCTCTTGGGTGCATGAGGAGAGAAACTGGACTTCACACAATCCAATGTGAATCATACAGAAACCACTTTATTGACATTCTACTGTCCTTTATATACAATTTATCTATTCCTACATGTGTTCACGCGTCACTTGATTGGTTCATAGTCCTGTGCACAAGGTGAGCATGCGACTCAGCTTCTTTCCTGATTGGTTCATCCAATCTCTGTTTTTCCACCTGCTCGTCCGACTCCTCCAGGCTTGTTTTTCTCAATTCGTATGAAACAGTCACTGTCGCTCCTGTTTTTCTCTCCTCAAGGTGAGGCTTGTTTTCTCAACTCATGTGAAACAGTCACTGTCGATCCTGTTTTTCTCTCCTCAAAGTGACTTCAAGGGTGAGGGCCTACAGCTAGTCTGCTTCCTCGCATGTCTGGTTCAATATATGTCCATTGTCTCTTAGGTACGCTCCCACAGGTACACAGCCCACCCTTTCCTCTAAACACTGAAGAGCAGCAGATCCCTGGGGCTTGAGGAGAGGAGAAGATGAGCTGCAAGGTAGAAGGGGAACAAAACCAACAATAGATCCTTGCTGCATAGCACAGTTTGTTTTTCCTACCACGAGGCGAAGCTGTATGAAAAAAGACCCTGCATCCCTTGTTCAGCTTCACTTCCCTTGTTCAGTTGCCATCACCGGCTCAACCACCAGATGTCCGCACTGAATAGAAAACTGAAATGTAGCCCGGAGACAAGCAGTGGGGAAATGGAAAGGAGACAGAAGTGGCAGGGAGAGGAAGTGCAAAGGGCACGTGGAAGGGCTTATTTCCAGGCCTGGAAACCCTTGAGGCAGGGGTGATCCTCAGGCCTCTCTTGCCGTGCTCTCCTTTCACAGTCCACAACTATATTCCCGCCACTGGGGATGCTGAACTGCGACTGATCTCTTTGGAGAGAGGGAGAAAAAAGGGAGGTTCCTCCAGTTCCAGTTGGTGTAGGATGTGGTGGTGGTACACATTTGACATCAGTGTTAGGGAGCATTACTATGGTTATTTAACCTGGCTGCTCAAAGGTGGGTGCTTGTCTTGCCTGGTTAGATTGGCAGAGCATAGAGAAGAGAGGTGCCCTGCTCAGGTTCTGTGGTGGGATAGGAAGCCACTAAGGACCGGGACTGACAGTCTTGCCAAAGCCACACAGCAAATGTGGCCTGTGCAGTTTCAGCAGTGTGGTGCCCAGGCTAGGGTGTAGCTGGTACAGGTGTCTTGGCAGTGTGCTCCCCTGGTCTTCTAGTTCTGGAATTAACCTCCACCTCTGCGCTTTTGTGCATGCCCACACACGTGCACATATTTGTTTAACAAATCTTCTAAATGAACTGCCTGAAGAGACAGATAAAAAGTAATTTAATTAAAATCTTAAATACTCTTCCATCTATAGTGTTGCAAGAAATCTGTCAAGTCTAATGAATTAAAGAAGCAGACAACTCCCTCATGCTTTGTCACTTTGAAATTTCCAGTTAAAATGTGTTTTTTCTCTTTGTGCTGTCTATGCTTCTGTGACCCCCGTAGGACACAAATAGCCAGCTGTGTATCTCCATGGGCCAAACATGACACTTTTAGCTTTTATTCCTCTGACTTTTTACTGGTTTTTTGTTGGTTTGGTTTTTTTTTTCTTTTAGGCTAATAGAGGGCTGTCACACCACAGAGGAAGAAAAAACATGCATGGTTATAAGCAAGAGTCAGTTTTTCTAGATCAGACAAAATGAGAAGGGCAGCAGCAAAGAAAGCTGACATGGTGAGTATAAAATCATATAAAGAAGCCATAGAAGAAACTATACATGTAATTAAAGACAGAAAAATGTGTGCCTTCACAATATTCAATTTGTGACACACAAATTTGTGATCTTATAGTCTGAGGAAACTCTGCAATTCCCTAAATTCTGCTGGCCTTTTCTTCAGATGTAGTACAGTTATATTCCTTATCAGCCAGAAGTTCTGGCTTCTGTATACCTCTGTCTCACTCACAGACATCTCAAATGCTCCTTTGTCATGTGCAAGACCTACCTCCAATTCTGCTCCCCTTTCTTTTGGTACCTATAATTAAATTTTGTCTTTCTATGCTGTCTTGGGATTTTTTTCTCTTCTTTAAGTGCCATCCTGCACTGTCTTGGTCACATTAACACATAACAGCACCAAACTACATGTGTGAGATTGTATGCTGAATTCAGAGCAACATGTGCTCAGTTACCTTGCTGGATCAAGTAAGGGCAGATCCACTCACAGAATCTGCCTCACACTTTTTTTCATTTTAGCATATTCTTCAGCTTCTTTTATGAATCTCAGGAATGCTCCTCTTGCAACATGGAAGTAAAACTAGCGTTCTTGAGGCACTGTATGTTGTTTACTGTTGCTTATAAATGCTTCAGGGCAGGCAATGTATGGTGTATTGTCTCTCTGCTCTGTACTGAGCCACCTGATTACAGTTTGTCTCCATTTCTTTTCTTAGAAATGTTAACACAAAAGAGATTGTGGAAAGTGGGGAAAAGCTGAATGAAGAATTTGAAAAGGAAAGAGTAAAAACCGTAGAATATTTTTTGAGATAGAGACGTGATAGTCATTTTTGCTTACTGAAGATAAAAAAGAAATAGTTGTTCCCAAGGTCTTTATAAGGTATCAATGTGAAAGTAATATGAAGTAAGTGTCCCTCAGGGGTCATTACTGGGCCCAGTCTTGTTCAACATATTCATTGATGATCTGGATGAAGGGATAGAGTGTACCATCAGCAAGTTTGCTGATGACACAAAACTGGGAGGAGTGGCTGACACGCCAGAAGGCTGTGCTGCCTTACAGCGTGACCTCGCCAGGCTGGAGAGTTGGGCAGAAAGAAACCTTATGAAGTTCAACAAGGGTAAGTGTAGGGTACTGCACCTGGGGAGGAATAACCCCATGCACCAGTACAGGTTGGGGGCTGACCTCCTGGAGAGCAGCTCTGTGGAGAGGGACCTGGGAGTCCTGGTGGACAACAGGATGACCATGAGCCAGCAATGTGCCCTGGCGGCCAAGAAGGCGAATGGCATCCTGGGGTGCATCAAGAAGAGTGTGGCCAGCAGGTCGAGGGAGGTCATCCTCCCCCTCTACTCTGCCCTGGTGAGACCGCATCTGGAGTACTGTGTCCAGTTCTGGGCTCCCCAGTTCAAGAAAGACAGGGAACTGCTCGAGAGGGTCCAGCAAAGGGCAACAAAGATGATTAGGGGACTGGAGCACCTTTCTTATGAGGAAAGGCTGAGGGACTTGGGTCTCTTTAGTCTAGAGAAAAGAAGATTGAGGGGGGATCTTATTAATACATACAAATACTTAATGGGAGGATGCCAGGGGGATGGGAGCAGTCTTTTTTCAGTGGCGCCCAGTGATAGGACGAGGGGTAATGGGCATAAACTTGAACATAGGAAGTTCCATCTTAACATGAGAAGGAACTTCTTTACTTTGAGGGTAGTGGAGCACTGGAACAGGCTGCCCAGAGAGGTGGTGGAGTCTCCCACTCTGGAGACATTCAAAACCCGCCTGGACGCTGTCCTGTGTATAGTTTCTATGACAGTGTGTGGTGGTGTTCCTGGCTCTGTTCCTATCAGGAGCCTCAGTGAGCCAGTTCTTGTACTTAAATGATGTACAGCCTGAAGTATCTCACTGATTCAGACCCTAGGAAACCTCATAACCTTAGTCACAGAATTCAGAAATCCAGTGGTCAGTTGTCCCTATACCCACCTCAGTGTGACTTTGCCATATGATGTCAATCGGATTTTGCTTAGAGGGTTCAGTAGAATCAAGATACATTCTCTGCCACAGCAAATGGTCATGAGTAGTGATGTCCTGTGTTATAAGACTAATAGCTAAATAGTTGCCTTGAACATGTTCTTGTAGCATTTTAATTAGATTGCTATTGTTAAGGTCACACAGTGTATTTAGACAGGCTACAGCCATATTGTGAGGATGCGTCTTCCACGTTGCTATAGGAGAAATAATACAGGCAGTTGTAACTGGGTCTGTGTTAAAGAGTTCCTGGTGTAGTAGTTCGATTAAAACTTACAATATGTCTATAACTGAAAAACATTAGCAAGATTCAACCCCCCTGAGAAGCTTTGACTTAGACTATAAGTACTGGGTCAAATCTTGAACTTGTTGAAGTCATCAAGACAGTGTTTCTTCCATAATATTGATCTTCTGTTTATCATTTCATTTTTACTTTTAGTGTCAAATACAATACAGTTTTGAAGCTTCACAAAACTCATATTAAAATATTTTCAATATTGAAATTTCAATTTTGAAAAGCTGGCCAGGGATAGAAATTAGTAATTTTTGCCTCTTGAAGTTCCAACCCCCTTGCCATGGGCAGGGACACCTTCCACCAGACCACGTTGCTCAAAGCCTCATCCAACCTGTCCTTGAACACTTCCAGGGATGGGGCATCCACATTTGCTCTGGGCAGCCTCATCCAGTGTCTCACCCTCCTCAGAGTAAAGAATTTATTCCTAATATCTAACCTAAATCTACCCTCTTTCCATTTAAAACCATTATCCCTCATCCTGTCCTCATCCCACTACACTCTCTAATAAAGAGTCCCTCCCCGCCTTTCCTGTAGGCCCCCTTTAGGGACTGGAAGGTCTCCCCAGAGCCTTCTTTTCTCCAGGCTGAACAACCCCAACTCTCTCAGCCTGTCTTCATAGGAGAGGTGCTCCAGCCCTCTGGACTTGCTCCAACAGATCCATGTCCTTCTTATGTTGGGGGTCCAGAGCTGGACGTAGTACTCCAGGTAGGGTCTCACAAGAGCAGGGTACAGGGGGAGAATCATGTCCTTGACCTGCTGGCCACACTTCTTTTGATGACCCCAAGTCCTCCTCCTCAGGGCTGCGCTCAGGCCATTCTCCACCGAGCCTGTATTTGTGCTTGGGATTGCCCAGGTTCAGGTGTAGCACTGTCGTGGTTTAGGCCAAATCGGCTACTGGGGACCTGGGGGACCCCAGATGGGACCGACAGATGCTCTCCTCTACCCCTCTTCAAAGAGAGGGGCAGAGGAGGAAAAAGAGACTTACGAGTTTAGAAGGAACTAAACTACTTTAATGAAATATTAATAATAAAATAAAAAAGAAATAATGAAATATATACAAAACCGTATCAAGCTCCCGAGATGACAATCACAACACTGGCTGGCACTGGGGCAGTCCCAGGCTGGACTCAGTGA
>NW_009648959.1:50840-54548 GCF_000708025.1 Charadrius vociferus
GCCTGTCCAGGTCCCTCTGGATGGTATCCCTTCCCTCCAGTGTGTTGACCGCACCACACAGCTTGGTGTCATTGGCAAACTTGTTGAGGGTGCACTCAGTCCCACTGTCCATGTCGCCGACAAAGATAAACAGTACTTGTCCCAATACCAACTCCTGAAAGATGCCACTCATCACTGGTTGCAACTTGGACAGTGAGCCATTGACCGCAATATTTTGAGTGTGACCATCCAGCCAATTCCTTATCCACCGAGTGGTCCATCCATCAAGTCTGTGTTTCTCCAATTAGAGACAAGGATGTCCTGTGGGACAGTGTCAAATGCTTTGCACAAGTCCAGGTAGATGATGCCAGTTTTTGTTCCCTTATCCACCAATGCCCTAACCCCATCATAGAAGGCCATTAAATTTGTCAGACAAGATTTGGCCTTAGTGAAGCCATGTTGGCTGTCACCAATCCACCTAATTTTCCATGTGCCTTAGCAGAGTTTCCAGGAGGGTCTGCTCCATGATGTTTCTGGGCATAGCGGTGAGACTGACTGGCCTGTAGTTGCCCAGGTCTTCCTTTATCTCCTTTTTAAAAGGGGGAGTTATGTTTCCCCTTTTCCAGTCAGTGGAAACTTCACCAGACTGCCACAACTTCTCAAATGTGGTGGCTAGTGGCTTAGCAACTTCATCTGCCAGTTGCCTCGGGACCTGCAGATGGATTTCATCTGGTCCCATTGATTTGTACGTCTTCAGGTTCCTCAGATGGTCTTGAACCCATTCTTCTCCTACGATGGTTGGTCCCTCATTCTCCCAGTCCCTGCCTTTGCCTTCTGCAACTTGGGTGGTGTGGCTGGAGCCCTTGCCCGTAAAGACTGGGGCAAAAAAGTCATTGAGTACCTCAGCTTTCTCCATATCCCAGGTGACCAGGTCTCCCATTTCCTTCTGGAGAGGGCCCACATTTTCCCTAGTCTTCCTTTTATCATCGACATACCTACAGAAGCTTTTATTGTTCCCCTTGACAACCCTGATCAGATTTAATTCTACCTGGGCTTTAGCTTTCCTAACCTGATCCCTGGCTGCTTGGACAATTTCTCTGTATTCCTCCCAGGCTACCTGTCCTTGCTTCCACCCTCTGTAGGCTTCCTTCTTCTGTTTGAGTTTCTTCAGGAGCTCCTTGTTCATCCATGGAGGCCTTCTGATGTTTTTGCCCAACTTCCTCTTTGTTGGCATGCATCACTCTTGAGCTTGGAGGTGGTGATCCTTGAATATTAACTAGCTTTCTTGAACTGCTCTTCCCTCGAGGGCTTTATCCCACAGTACTCTGCCAAGCAAATCCCTGAAGAGGCCAAACTCTGCTCTCCTGAAGCCCAGGGTAATGAGCTTACTTTGCACCCTCCTTGCCACCCTAAGGATCTTGAACTCCACCATCTCATGGTCACTGCAGCCAAGGCTGCCCTTGAGCTTCGCATTCCCCACCAGCCCCTCATTGTTGGTGCGAACAAGGTCCCGCATAGCACCTCTCCTCGTTGGCTCCTCTGTCACTTGGAGAAGGAAGTTATCATCAATGCATTCCAGGAATCTCCTGGATTGCTTTTGTTTGTTTGTTTTTTAATTACATGTCTGCTCCAAAGATGGTTAGTGCCCTTAGGTAGTAGATGAGCCAAAACCACAAAAACACCATCACCCCCACAAAAATATTTTATATGGGGTTAGAAGGGACCACCCCCAAACAAAACAGTCTTTCTGGGATTAAAGTGGGCAAGCGAGTGTGTCATGTTTCAGGTAGAAGTGCATTTTCTAGACTACTGATTCAACAGGGTAGCCACAAAATTAAGAGCAAAATTCTTAGAATACAGAAATATTTCCCAAACAGGAAAGAAGCACAAGCATTGTTATTCTGTAATTCCTACCTGTTTGATTCCTATCTACACAATAAAAAAAATACATTTAATACCATCAATTTTGTTCTGCTTCAAAACATGAGCTCTGCAGCGGGAAGGCACAATCTAAAGCCCCATCTTTTCAAGTTCCTGCTTCTTAATACTTGATGGCAATAAATGTCTCATCCCTTTCTGCTAAGACACAGTAATACAAATTGAAATTATTAACAACAGGACGCTGCTGTTGTGCTTTGTAGGTTTATTGCTGCGAGGCATTCCGAGTGATGGCATTTGTCTTACCAACCATAATGCATGATGGAGCCCTGCTTTAGTGGAGATGGCTGAACACCTGCCTGCCGATGGGAAGCAGTGTTTTGCTTTGCTTGTGTGCACAGCTTTTGCTCTGACTATTAAACTGTCTTTATTTCAACCCATGAGTTTTTTTCTCACTTTTACTTGTCTCCCCCACTGCAACTGGGGGCAGTGAGCAAGTGCCTGTGTGGTTCTAGCTGCTGATTGCGGTTAAACCATGACAGTAAGACAACATCAAGGCAACAAGGCAGGTCTGAGATCAAACCAGGAACTCAGTCCACAGGTTAGGGGTAAGATTAAGTCCAGTGTTGCCAGGCATATTTCTACTCGGATAGTAAGGACCAAGACCAAACCAGGCTGACCTTAATAGTTGGTTATACCTGTAACTGAGCTGGAGACTACTACTACTCCATCATCATACTTTTCTCATCACATGCTTCTCTGATCACTATAATGTTGGTGTTTTGAGGTATTGAATAGTCAGTGAAACGTATGTGGCCAACATTTATTTATAATTTTGTCTTTTGTAATTGAGAACTCCATTGTAAGCAAAAGAACATGCAGCCTTTCTCAGGCTGGTCCTGTTAGACTTTATGCGAGCTGCTTCATCCCAGCCATAGGCAATGATTGTGGAAGCCACACTGAACACAGAAGTCTGTTGAAGCCAAAGGAGGATTTATAGCTAGGCAAACTGATGTTGGGGCATGTGATGGAGTTGCCTGGAGTATTTCATAGATATACATTTGTAGAGATGTTTCATTAATGGGGCTGCCAGGAATTGCACATAAAAGAGATACCAGCAAAGACTTTAGAGACTGCCTTTGGTATTTCTCCTCCAGTTCTGAAACTTTTGATCAGCAATTTTAAGTTTTTGAGTGGGTCAAGACAAAAAGGAAAGGGTACGTGTAGAGGAAATTGGAAAGCCAGTGTCCTAGAGGCTAGAAGCTGGGGTTAGACCAAGGCTACTTGACAGAATCAGTAGGGGATTTGTGCATGCAGCTCTTTAGCTGTTCTAAAATCCTTTCACTCATGGTTTGTCAGGCTGTTTGGGTCTAACAATCCTTGGTTTGAAGACAGCTGTGTTGAATCACCATAAAGATACATGCCAGGAGAGAACAGCCTTTATGAAAACTGTACTCTACCACGGGTCATTGTTGAACACAGAGGCAGTGCTCCATTCTGGGGCGAGCTGTGGTGCTCCAGCCAGAGTGAGGACGGACCCTGGGACACGAGAAGGTGTCTTGCAGGAGGGCTGTGCAGTGGTGCCTGGGGGTGAGTTTCAGAGAATAAGGGCTGCAGGATCTCTGCTGCAGCTCAGCTGTGTGCCCAATAGTCATGCCAGGACCTCTCCAAAGGGCTGGGGAGAGCAAGGAGGACAAACGCTTGCCAACAGGGCCCGAGCTGGGCCTCTCTGCGAAGTGTAACGGGCTGAGGAGCCCGGCTTGTCCCTGCAGCTCCTGACCCTGCCTGCCTGGGACCGGGCATCCGCCTCCCCAGCAAGCCCGGACACCGCACCAGAGGGTCCCCACGCCC
>NW_009648959.1:54889-69119 GCF_000708025.1 Charadrius vociferus
CGTGGCCCTGGGGTGGACCCGGTTTCTAAGGGGCGCAGCCCGGGCACTCGGCGGCGACTTGCGCTGAATCCCTTGAGCAGCCCGCGCCGGGTGGGCGGGCAAGCGGCGGCGTCCTCTTCTCTGCTGGTGGGTTTTGAGTCTGGCCGCGTCTCTGGCGGTGACAGACCCCTCGAAAGAGTATGTGAGGTGCCTTGTAGTAAACATAGAGCATGCTCTGGTTTTGGTTTTTAATCTCCTTACTTATGGGTAAAGGTTGGTCAAACCTTGGAGGCATAAGGTTTTAAGTTTTCTGTTAGAATTAACTATTGTAATGCTGAATTACCTGTCAGTCTTTTCTCGATTCATGTTATACACTTGGCCATGAGTTTCCTGTACTAGTAGCCAATAAAGTGCACCATGTGGAAGCAGGGATCTGCCAGATCTGACTGCTTCTTCCATTGTACACTGGCGATTAATTGTGCATATACAATGGGAAGACAAGTTCCTAACGTTTTCACTCTAGTGCAGTTGTTATATTATGAACTTTAATCATCATCTCTCTATACAGTAAACCTGTTCTGTTTCTGGATACAATCTAAATAGTGGGTTCTTCTCAGCCCTGAGGCAGTCACTCGATCCTTTTGTAAAGGTCATTTTTAAATGTCTGTGATAACCTTTTTATGAAACACGGTGACTGCCACTGCAATTAGTAGCAGAGGCTGCCACCATGTTGTGTGTGATGACATACGTCCTGTAATCTCTATTTTCACTCTAGATACTGTAACATTTAGTTTAGGTTGGCTGTTTTTTTGCTGGTTTTTTTTAAAGTATGGTTGCATGCTGAGCTAAGATCTTTGTTAAGCCATATGCAGTGACACAGAGGTCGCTCTTCAGTTATTTATTTGATCTGGTACCTTGATGTGCAATTTGTTTAAATTCTCCTGTATGGTACAGATTTACCGTTATTTCTGACATACTACCCTGTTACGGAGCTGAAGCACCAGCTGCCAAAATGCATCCAGGAAATTGGGCCAAAAGAAAAATATTCTGCAAAGTCACAATAAGCAAGACAGAGTTCAGAAGAAAGACTGTTTTAAGGAAAAATAGATTTACAATGTTAGCTACCTTCTCAAGTATTTCAATTCTAACCCACTGAAGGCTGCAAACCAGAACAGAACTGTGCATCTGTTAAAAGTATGGTCATAATGGACAGTAAAAGCAAATTGCTGAAGTTTCCCAATTTGTTTATTGTTGCCTGATCAGTGTACCTTGTCAGGGGCATATTATTAGCCAGTTCCAATGAAATGGTAGAAGAGATTAGCTTAAGCCACATCACTTAGGGTTCAACCTGAAAAAGTTGTACTTCATTCATGAGGCAGACCAACCTACTGATGACTACTGATGACTGATCACAATAGCAGCTTGATTGCCTGGTTAGTGCCCTGATACTTTTATAAAACTTTTTTAACTATTTGATGAGGCAAAAATCAGAGTCCAAGGAAACAATTTTCTGTTTCCTCTAAGGCAGGTATTTCCTATGCTGTGGTCTTCTGCAATAGCAGGATACAACTGAACACTATTGATTCTTGATTCATCAAGAGCCTGAGCAGGCGTTTTGGGAAAAGTTCTATGTGGTTCTAAGGCCCAGACAATACAGCTCTAAGCTCATTCCTTCTCTCCTGGTGGAGGTCCTCTTAGGCTTGAACTAAACCACACTGTAACCTGGCATTGCTGTGGCCCACAAATGGGATTTATAGGCAGGCATTGCTCCCCAGGACTAGTTCTGGGGTACAGTGGTTTAGTGATTGTTGAACACTAGACTTCCAAAAGCAATGCATTAGTTTTTCCCCCCCTCAACTTGTGTTTTTAATACAGTTTGACCTAAGCAGCAGGCACTCCTTCCTTGCTCCTCTTAGAATGTCCTGGTTTCGCCAGGGATGGGGTTAATTTTCCCAAGGACCCAGCAGGGGACACAGGTATTCCATGCCATGTGACCCATGCCCAGGTTTTAGGAGGGGAGTTAGCCGGGGGAGGGGGCAGGAAGTCGTGGCTTGGAGTGGGCTGTGTCGGTGTGGGTCCGGTCCAGTCGGAGAGCAGCGGCACTGTAGTCGCGTTCATATGTTCCTTTACTGGTGTTATTGTTTTCTCTTCCTTTTGCTGTTCTGTTAAACTGCCTTTATCTCAACCCACGAGTTTTTGCCTTTTTCTTCCGATTTTGCCCACGGCTGTGGGAGTTGTGCGAGTGGCCGCGTGGTTCTTTGTTGCTGGCTTTACAATGTTGCTTCGTTTATTTCTGTGGCTGTGTTTTGTAAATTCTTATATGCTCTATGTACTCCCCGTGATGCTGTTTGTTATCTCGGGGAGAGGGATCAGGGCTATAATTTTGCTGTCATGTGCAATATCAGCTTATAACATCACTGTTCAGATGGCTATGTTGGGGAGTTTATGAAGTACTGCTGTCCTGTCCATACCTTGGTCACTGTCTCTCAGAATTTATTAATCACACCCAATCTATGGGGGAAACACGGAGGGGTGCTTCCCCAGCTCTTTTGCCTCCCTTTTCTCCTTTGGACCAGGTATGACACCTCTTGAGAATTTCAAATATCCTTGGGATACTCAGACCAGCATGTTTCTATTGCTGTGTCTCCTGAATGTGTTTCAAGGTCTTGTTTAGGGTTAAACAACTGTTTAAGACTACCACCCAGAGATCTGCCCCAAGGCTGGACAGTCAGGGGTGGCATGGCATATGGGAGAATATGGGCAGGTATCTAGAGAAATTCTCACCTCCAATGGTTTGGGACTTCACCCTCGAACAACTACAGGACCCTGATAAAGTTACAGAATATTTGAAAGGAAAACGTGTTGGGACCTGGCCAGTATCTACCAAACACTGCTCAGTATTATGCAAGACCCTCAAGGGAAAAAGAGGGAAACTAGATTGGCAGACAATGCGTCCACTCCAACCCCGGTGGCAGACAATGCGTCCACTCCAACGGTTTGGCCTCAGCCAGCAACAAAGAACCACACGGCCACTCGCACAACTCCCACAGCCGTGGGCAAAATCGGAAGAAAAAGGCAAAAACTCGTGGGCTGAGATAAAGGCAGTTTAACAGAACAGCAAAAGGAAGAGAAAACAACAACAGTAACACCAGTAAAGGAACATACGAACGTGACTACAGTGCCGCTGCTCTCCGACTGGACCCGGACCCACACCGCCACAGCCCACTCCAAGCCACGACTTCCTGCCCCCTCCCCCAGCTAGCTCCCCCCCCCTAAAACCTGGGCATGGGTCACATGGCATGGAATACCTGTGTCCCCTGCTGGGTCCTTGGGAAAATTAACCCCATCCCTGCCAGAATCAGGACAGTATGATACAATAAAATATGCCAAAGATAGTGTCCAAGGAAGAAGGTGGGTCACTGTAAATCTACTGATGACTGCTTGTTGCAGCAAGTGCTTGGAGCACAGATGTTCTGACAGGAGTCCAAGCTCTTTTTTTTTCCTGGTCACTTTTCATCAGTATACAATGGAAAGGGGTAATTCTCCATAAAAGGTAATTGTTCCTTGACATCAGTAGCTGCTGTTACACTAACAAATGTGAGCCAGTTTTAAATGATTAAGAGAGCTGTAGAAACAGTGCCAGCTGCCTGCTCTTGGTAGGAGTAAATTAGGTCTAACTCTGCTGCCCTGAATTTGTAATCAGCAAAAGACAGCAAGGTTGGTCAAACTTTTGGAGTGATGTCTGTATGAGGAAGGACTGAGTAAGCTAGGACTTGTCATTCTGGGAGAGTATTCAGGCATACGTTCAGGCAGAGAGGTAGGACAGACATTTACAAAATAGTATAGAAAAGGTTAACAAGAGATAAGTCTGTCTGAAGCTGGCTTTTCCTAACTTTGATATCCCTGGTTTTGTACTGGAACAAACAAATAAAAGGAAGTAGTTCTTCATGCAAGAAGCAGACCTGTGCAATTCCTCACTAGGATCCTGCCAGGGTCTGTAGATATGAAGTTTACAGGGGTTAGAAGAGAAATGGGACAAGTACTAGGATTAGAGATCCATTGGGGATTAAATTAAGCATATCAGCCTCAGGAAATATGAAATTTCAGATAGTATTTCAGTCAGGCAGCCTATATGCTCATCGTGTTGATACCCTGTTCTGGGCATCTCCTTATGGCCATGCTTAAAGACAGTTTACAAGCTAGCCAGACTCCTGTTCTGATCAGTATGACTGGTCTTTTATAGTCATACCCCTTAAAAAACTTTTAAAAAATTATTACTAATGTATATACTTAATAATCACATACATTTTATGCCAGGCAGATACGCGCCCACTTGTTAGTCTGTGTACTCAATATACTCAATTCCTCAATGGGGAAGTGACACAACTTTTTTTTTTTTTTTTGCTTCTAACAATTTTCTTGCTTCAGCAGTAGAGCACAAGCTTTTCTCCTTCCTGCTGTTTGTTTTGTCTTCATTACACTGACAGGAGCTTACACATCTCTTCAAGTCACGAAAAAAGCAGTGGTAGTCATCAGATCTTTTGCTTTATATCCACCAACCTACCTACCTCTTCTCTTTGCCCTTTACTCCTCTGACTTTCAGAACTGAAAAGGATGAAAGCAATCAACTATGTTTACTATAGTTGTATATCTCAAATTCAGCTGCCAATTAAATACTAAATTCATCATTTACCATTCCATGATTTTTTTTTCTTCTTGTTGGGGAATGAAATAAAACTGCAAATTTATTTTCTCACCTAGGTCTCTGAACAACATGGGGAATGGATCAGTGAAACCCAAGTATCTGAGGCGGCCAGATAGACACATGGCAAACCTCTCTATTGGCTGTGCTGGTAACCATAAGTTTTCAAAGGACCCAGGTCTAGGCATCAGTGTGATCAATGGGCAAGTTGATGTTCTTTGCAGCAGGGTACTTGAACTGGAAAAGGAGCTGAAGAGAAAAGATCAAGAGTTGCAAGAGGGTCAAAGTCATGTTGCTGAGCTTCAGGAACAGCTGGCTGTACAGACTAAGTTCATAGCAGAACTCACTAAGGAACTTCAGAGCAAGTGTGTACAGTTGAACAAGCTGCAGGATGTTGTTAGCACTCAAGGAGAGCACTCTCTTCAGCCCTCTCCATTTAAAGTGGCTTCAAGGATTCAAGTCTCTGCCGACAGGAGGAGAGGAGCTAAGGAAGGTGTATCTGCAGAGCCGACAACACAGCTGTATGATTTGAACAGGCAAACTAAGTTTTCCTTTGAAAAAGCAAGAGTCCGAAAGGATTCCAGGTGAGCTTGTTTCAGGGGGATTATATGCTTGTGTTACAAGGATATTACTTTTATCACAATGATACTATCTCCTTGTGATAAATCAAGATTAAAGTATCTATCTTTTTCATATAGGCTTTGTCACTGCGGTAGTTAGATGCTGGTGGAGTTTGTGTGTAACTTTAACCAAGAATCATCTGTATCCCGCAAACTTCAGATGAATGGTGGATAACCTCTGTATTTTAGTTGAGGAGACTCTTACAGTCTCCTTGAGATTTATGTTTACTGCCAGCTAAGCAGAACCTATGCCTCCTCTCAGGTCTAGGTTTGCCTAGTGCTTGCAGCTTAAGCTATACTCTGGAGCCCTGATGAGCAGAAGGCTGGATGCTTTCATGTGGGTTGAGATTCTTATTCCTATAGGAATAAGAATCCTTTCCTAGCATGGATGGCTTGGAAAGGAGCAGGTGACCCCAGCTCAGCTCTCTCAAATGCAGTATGAACACTGATTCTGAGCTGTACAAAGTTTGTCAGCCCAGTGTCAACTCAATCTGGTGCAAAATATAATGAAATGTTTTGTATGGTGTGATTATCCTCTTAGCAGCTTCCTCCTGCTCTCCAGCTTCTGACAGTCACGGTGTAGGAACCTAATTTTACTTGTTTCTCTTTGAATCCAGTTATACTTCTAATCTCTGCAAGAACCAGAAATATCCATGGTCACAGCTGACCTTGTGGACAGAGGTATCACACTGATATCCTTAAACGTACCTTAGGCCCTCTTTTACCTTGCAGGGTAGGCATAACTTGAGTATCTGTTTTAACATGGTGGTAGCCAGAATTTATCTGGACTTCAGCCAGCAGCTTAAGTGCCTCGGATTTGTGGGGTGCTTTATTATTGTGTTAAGAATTCATGGTGCATTTGAGTCTGTACTGTAGTAGACCTGAAAGTTATCAGACTTGATTTCTCATCCATCATGTCCAGCATTGCATGTTAGAGGCTGTCTTATGAACCAGAAAGGCTGCCTGAGCTGAGAAGCTGAAATCTTCAGCTAGCAGTGTTTTTCCAGAGTAAGGGAACTGTATCAATATTTTATCACAAGTACTTGGGCAGTTTAAATAATTGTTTGGTTTAGAAGTGTTCTATTTGTAATTACCTGTCTTTTCCTTGGCATGATCCTTGTACTGCAGTCCACCAAATGCTTTTCTAGGATGCTTTCAGAGACAGAATTGTAACAGCACTGAGGAATGAAGCAAAGAGAAGAGCCAGTTGATGAGCTAAGTGCAGCACAGACTTTGCCGTTCAGAACAAAAACAAATATTGCAGCTTAAGTAATCTAAATGTTTTGCTGATCATGCGATAGAAACAGAGCTAGAAATTTTCCTTCTTGATTCAGTGGCTCAGCACTTCTAAAAATATTTATTTTTTGTTGTATGCCATCTCTGTTTTCTTGTCTTTCTAAAAGGTTTAGTGTAACATAACAGGATAAAGGAACAGTTCTCTTCCCTTCTTTCTTCTCTTACAATCTGGTTCAGAGATTGTAATTGTTACTGCTAAGGCTCCCATTGACTCATAACAGTTTAGAACATACCATTCCTAAATTTATTCTGATATTTACTCCTCTGGAAACAAGTGACTGCTTAAGTATGCACTGCATTAGCAGTAGGAGCACACCATCCTCCCCTTGCCTCCCACCAATTCCAGCTTTTCCATGATTCGTTTATACTTTTGTTTTCTTCTCTTCAGAACTTGCACATTCTTGAATTTTCATATAAATTCCTGTCTTCCACAATGGTCATTAAACTTGGATTTGTCTGCTAATTATTGCCTTAGAGTAAGTAATTTGAGAGTGAAGTGGAACTCGTCGTTTGTTTGATTATCTAGTGCTAGGAAGTGTACCAACTTGGCCAGTGCAATTAGCATTAAAGAGTTTGCCATGTATTCTGTGCAAAATAAAAAGTTGCTCCTGAAGCTTCAGTGCAAAACTAAGTAAAAGCAATTTTGGACATGCAACCAAGTCTTCAACTTTTAATACTAAAATATTAATTTAACATAAATGTATGAGTTTTAACTGACTAAAAAGTTCATGTAAACATCTTTCAAGGCAGTCAGGATTATGACTGAAGAAAAACATATCTTGCATCAGCCCTGCAGAAAAGGACTTGGGAATGCTAGTGGATGTTAAATTGAACATGAGGTGGCAAAGTGCACTTGCAGCTCAGAAAGGCAAGCGTTTCCCAAACTGCATAAAAGAGGAATGGCCAGCAGGTTGAGGGAGGTGATCCTCCCCCTCTTCTACTCCAGTCGAGAACCCAGCTGGAGTGCTGTGTCCAGCTCTGGTGCTCACAGCACAAGAAAGAAATGAATCTCTTAGAGTGGATTCAGAGGAGGGCCACGAAGATGATCAGAGGGCTGGAACACCTGTCCTATGAAGAAAAGCTGAGAGAGTAGAGGTTGTTCAGCCTAGACAAGAGAAGCCTCCTCCGGGGAGACCTTATTGCAGTCTTTCAATATGTAAAGAGGGCTTATAAGAAAGACAAAGACTTTCTACCAAGGCCTGTAGTCACAGAACCAGTGGCAACAGTTTTAAACTGAAAGAGGGTAGGTTAGATTGGATATAAGGAAGGTTTTTTACAGTGAGGGCAATAAGCCTCACGTGTAGTGAGCAGGGCCTGTTGTGATAGGACAAGGGGTAATGGTTTTAAACTAAAAGAGGGAAGATTTAGACTAGATATAAGGAAGAAATATTTACAATGAGGGTGGTGAAACACTGAAACAGGTTGCCCAGAGAGGTGGTAGATGCCCCATCCCTAGAAATATTCATGGTCGGGCTGGATGGGGCTCTGAGCAACCTGATGTAGTTGAACATGTCACTGCTTATTGCAGGGGGGGTGGACTACATGGCCTTTAACGGTCCCTTTCAACCCAAGCCATTCTATGATTCTCTGTCTTTTACCAGTCAATGCCAGCAGATAACCAAAAATCTCTCATTAGTAGCAGAAAGGTATATTAAGAGAAAGCATTGCTCTGTAAAGCATATGTTGTACACTTGTACCTGTGAGATGACATCTGTCTTATGATGGGAATAAATTCCCAATCCTGTTCACAAAAAGCCCTTCTTAGAGTGTCAAGTGCTATTTCTAGAGGTTGACTGGGAATGTATTGAAAGGGGCAGGGGGGAACAAGAGCTAACAGCAGGGAGGGGAACAAAGCCTAGAGAAGGATGCTGTGGCAAAGCTGGCCCTGGGCAGTGACGAAAGGTGCTAGTCCTACTAGCCGTGGGACCGAGAATTACCTGTTCTATGGAGCTGTACACCCCCTTTTTAGCCTTCCAGTAGTATTCATCAGGACAGTGACTGGCATGAGTACGGGATTAAATGTCTTCTGTCCTTTCAGGACATACAGTTATTTCCAGCAGCAGTTCTCAAAAGTGGGGCAGGTATAGGAGAAGTTGAGGAAAACAACTGAGAAAACTATTAGATAGATACTGCGCTGGATGCCTGTGAAACAAGCAAGCAAGCAACTGATTGGTGGTTATGATACTCATGTGTACTTCGCTCCGTGGCCAACTGCACTTTCTGAAAACAGCATAGTCTCGTATTCTGTAGTTCTGGAAGCTTTACTGCTTATTTTAAGTATCATTTTATGAGCCATTACTGTATTTTATTGCAGTATTGTATGCGTGATGCAGGCCAGGGTGAATTAAATAAGCAAGGTTGGTTTTAGCAGAAAATGAAGTTAGAGCTTATATTCTAATAACCCTGTTGCTTTGAGCAGAAGCTATGATCACTATTTTTAAACACAGTCCTCACCATAGCTACTTGATTTTATTTTTCTTGCCTCATCTCATTATCTTTACTTATTTCCAGTCGTTATTTGGCTAGTAACATTGTAAGTCTACTTACTTGCCTTAACTGATCGTTCATTCCTGGATTTTCCTCAGGAGGTTTTCCCGCATAACCTAGTTTTGATGATAATGTTGCATTGTTTTATGAATACAAGCAAGAGAGGGCCTTAAATGCCTCAGAAAGCTGTTAGGGTGTTTATTTTGCAGCTTCCTTACACAGGCATATTAGGAACATGGGGATTTAAAGGCAGAATTTATCTTTCACTTCAGCAGTAAAGGAAAACTACTCAATAGGTCCATAAAAGCTCCATCAGTGCAGCAGTTGTTTAACTGCATTCATTTCTGGCATGGACTCAAGGCACCATTGTATAGGAAGTCCTTGACCTAGAACATACACAAGTCAATCAGAACTCATAAATTGCCCAGTCTGTACAGTCAGCTTTGTCTTAGCTGGTTAGGCATTATCAGTGGATTCATCCAATGTTGATTTTTCCATATTTTCTTCTTAAAATCCAACCAGTGGGCTCTTCCACCAGCAGGTCAAGTGTTCTTGTCTTTACAACTCACCCATTTATATGTATTTACTACTGCAAGAAATGATGCAGAGGCTCTACCTCAGGGAGCAGCAAGAACAGGGTTGCTCCTCAAGAGCAAATGAACCAGGGGTCACTCTAGCACAGACAATGCCCTCACTAACCAGGGCACCATCCCACAAGGTCTGGACAGGGTAGGCAGAGCAAGGTGGTGATAACAGGGTCCACTAGGAGTCCCACAGAAGGAGAGATCAATCTGATGAAAGCTCTAACCAAGAGACAGAAACAAAGTACTTAAAATATTGGGCCAATACCCATCCAGAAGACAAAAGCAAAATCAGTTATTTTATTAACATAGCTCAGGCAAGAAATGAATGCCCAGACCTGAGCTTAAATAGAGTATGCAGGCCAATGGTCAGAGGATGTGTGGGTGGTGGTCCCAAGTGAGGCTGATCAGGGTAGTTAAGGCCTATTACTGTCCTCAGGTCCCTGACAGGCTAGTCTTTGATCACTGATGTGCAGACTTTACCTGCCTTTTCTCTGACTTTTATGGGTACCCAGAAGTTTTTCCAAAGACTTTTTGACAAAACACTTCGGGATGGCTGTAGTTTACTGTAGCATCACCAAAGTGAGATAGAAGTTTATTTCCCTGAATGCTGAATTTCAGAAAGCAAAGTGGTCAGTATTAATGACTGCATACCTATATCCACAAATCCTTGTGTTATATTTTTACCTCTATACCCTACAAAATCCCTAAAAGCAGTAGAGCACAGGGCCTGCTTTGGGAATATTCTCTCATGTCTAGTCATTCTTAAGGAGACAGAGTGTATTTGGCATCCCACGTGAGCAGACTACTACAGGATTTTTAGTCAGGCAGGAGCATTTATGCTGTTTGTTGTCATCCGTGCAAAGGAAGTGAGCACAGCAGGGGTAGGAAGAGTTTTGCAGGGAGCTGATTGCAGGGCAAAGAGCAGCGCGGAAGAGAGCAGCACTAACTGTCCAGCTCCGCACATCTCTCCTGGATTATTTTGTCACTTATTTTGTGAATTTTGGGACAAAGTTCAACAGGTACTTTGCAAACTGACCTTGCAATCATGTCCTGATCATAAATTTGCTTTGTAGCTATAAACAGGGAATGCCACAGGATCAATGTTGTTATGCAGGTGCAAGGGGAGTTCTCCATAGTCATTTTTTTTAACCACATTAATTTACAGCTTGCTTCATTTTCCCCGCCAACGATGTCTTCTAACATTCTCCTAAGAAACAGCAGCACCTTTTAATCGGGTTTTTGTGTATGTTTCTTTCCTTGCATCTTTCCTCACCACAAAGGAGAAACTCTTGATGAGGTCTTACTACCATCACTGTTGACTTTATCCTTATTACTATAATCAATGTTATGTTTTTACTGGATATAGAAAAATGGACCTGATTTTATAACAAGTTGCCGTTCCTGTACAGGCAGTGGTATGCGAAGACATCCCTTTCACATTTCTTTCCTTCGGATAAACAAGGCTATATACATTAGTCATGCAATGGGGAAAGAATATGGTGAGAAACAGTGTAAAACTTTCTGGGAAGCATGTCTTCTACTGAAAGCCTTTTTTGATATAACCTGAGGCTTTCTGCAGGTGGCGTCACACAGGAGGAGAGACACCATAGTGTGGCACAGCTAATGGAATGTATATTAATGGCAAGAATTGTAACATTTGTCAGTGGTACTGGTTATGTGAATGTTAGAAATAAGAGAAAAGATCTTGAGAGGAATGAATGCCTGGTGAATAGTACACCCCAACCATGCTGGATCTTTTAAACTTTGGGTTTTTTTTGTTTGAGATCAGTGAGAAGAAGCTTATCACGGATGCCCTGAATAAAAATCAGTTCTTGAAGAGACTGGAGCCTCACCAGATCCGAGATATGGTGGAATGTATGTATGAAAGGACTTTCCAGCAAGGGAGCTACATCATCAGACAGGGAGAACCAGGCAATCACATTTTTGTGCTCAAAGGTGAATACTGCCTACTCATACAACACACCAAGTGCAAGAAACATGAAAGTAATTAGAAGTCTTTGCAGGAAACCACTATAATGATGTTTGTGCTCTTAAATAATTTATGCTGGCCCTGCTGAGGGCAATGCAAGTTTTACCTGTGACTTTTATGAACAGAGTGAGAGCAACAAAAAGGCTCTTAGAAACCTGAACCTTGATTTAATGCTCTTTTGTGACCTCTTTCATTTCTGAAGGCCCAGAGGCCAGCAAATCCTTTCTGTTGTAGGTACAGACAACCCTTTCTTCTCCAAAGGAAAAGCAGGTATAATTTAAAATACAGAAAACTGCTCAATGGTGAAGCCGTTTCTGAAATAAACTTACTTCTCAACATGCATGAGAGCTTATACCAGTTTTCTTTATATGACAAACCGAGAGATGAGGCCTGAGGCCTTCTGTCTTCATATGGATGGGCTAGTTTGAAAAACTGGTGGTAACTGTGTCAGGATAATATAGATGGTGATAAGAGAAAGAGGAGGTAGAATTTGTAACGGGGTAGTCATATTCTTGCTAGAAAAAAATGATAACATTTTGAAACACAGATGAAATATGAGGAAGAAGTTGTACACCTGGAAATTCTTCTGGCACATTAGACCTTTTCTGAGGAGTCAGTGAGTGTCTTGGAGAGAAGAGGGACAAACTTTCAGAATAGGTTTAAGTGAAGGGGTTTTTGGGCCATAACCTGTGAAGAAATTCAGACTTTCTTTGACTTTTGCTGGGTTTGTAGTAAGGCTTAAGGACAATTTCTTAAAGGAGGATTTAATGTGCTTTTTGTTCTTCTGCCCTCTCTTTTGCATTCTGCGCATACATACATGTGTATGAATAGACAAACCTCATGAGTAACTTCTCCTGTGATCACTATTCTAAGCCTACACCACACTAGGCTTCCTGAACCAGTACTGACTGTTTTGTTGTAGCAAAGGTTTTAGTTTTTTTGTTGTAGCATCAGGATTTAGAATGGCCCTTTTCCATGGCCTTATAGCGTTGAAAATTTTCTCTCAGCTTTCCCTCCCTTCCAGAGCAGATTTGTAGATTAACAATAAATCTAGAAAAAAAAATCTCTACTAGTTGTATGTGTGTTTCAAAGCACTGTTTGCATCATTGCTCACATTCCTGTGTTCCAGGGAGTGGTGAAGCCAGAAATATATTGATTTGTTTTCCCTTCACTCTGTGCAGTTGAGCTCAGTTTTAATACCTATTATCCTGATGATTTTTGACAGAGGGCAGTCTGGAAGTCTTTCAGCAGAATAAACTACTCTCCTCAATACCTGTGTGGACGGCATTTGGTGAACTAGCCATTTTATACAACTGCACACGGACAGCCTCTGTGAAAGGTACCCAAGGTTTATTATAACAACATTGCTCAAAACCAAAACTGTACTTTTGTGAGGTCCCTGTAATATCCAGGTTTTCTTTGATGTTTTAATTTAATAGATGTCTGCATGTCCTGATTATATACGGTAAGCTCACATTTCCTTCCTTGAGTTCTTTCTGCTTGGGATCTCTAATAATACCATGCCATGAATATAATTCCATCTCTAGCATGACCTTTGATAAACAATTAGGCATCTCCAAAGCATGCTGGTTAGCCACTAACTACCAAACTAACTGCTAAGGAAGGATTATATTTTAATGTTGAATGATTTAGTAGCAGCGATGGTCTTTTGTCAAATACAACCCTGAGGCTGAAATTACAGTGTGTTTGAAAAGATATTAAAACCATGGCATTTTTGATGGAGCAGATAAAGCCTAATTCAAGAGGAAATAAAATTTGTAGGAATTAGTTGCTTTTGCACTTCTTTTATTTCTGTATCATTAAGTTATTGAGTCATGCGAAGATCCGTTTGCACCTGACATTTGCGACTGGCACTCAAGGGAAGATTTGAGTTTGATGTCTAATGTGGTAGCAGGAGAGATGAAACTTCTAGGTGAAACGTGCTGCTTCTCAGAGGCAAATACTGGCTCTTGCTCTGTGTTTACCAGCCGACCAGGATGGACTTGTTAAGTGTTGCTCTGATACAAATACCCCTCTTCCTGCACAAGACTGGGTATTCATCCATTAAGTACCCCTTGATTCCTTTTCTAACCTGCCATAATTATTCTGTGACAGACCAGTAAGTCACTAAATATGGTTAAATTTGTCATTTTTCCGCTCTTCACCATTCCATAAATATTACTTGTGTTTGAAGGCTAATTTCTGTTCTTGTCTAAATCTGCAGGAACATTGAATCACCAGTAAGTATGAAGAGTTCATGTAGACTTAAAAACGAGTAAATGGAGTTTAAAAAGTTGTTCACTATAAAAGCTTCTGGTCTTTCTCCCTGCACCCAGTTTAAGCACCTAATCATTGCTGGCTGTGCAGATAGAAGTTACTACAGTTCTACTTGAATATGTTCCCTATTTTTTTTTCCCTGCTATATAGTGTTAGCGTTATAAAGTAGTGTTTCTGCATAGTAAGATGTCATGCTGCTTTAGACCTTTGTTAACATTAATTGGGTTTGGGGTAGGGCAAGAATTGTCCAATTGTGGACAAGAAAGGATGTTTGAATACTTAAAATCATTGCAGA
>NW_009648959.1:69151-103445 GCF_000708025.1 Charadrius vociferus
TGGAGGAAGAGCAGTACAATGCCATAACTGAGCATGATTGGTTAATACATATGTGAAGACCCTTTCTTGATGCTGGATCTAGTGACACCCTTTACCTGCAGTCTTTGAAAACTGACAAATGAAGGACTTTAGCCAGACAGCATTTCAATGGCTGCTGCTACCCAGAAGCATCTTTACATGCAGTAACTGTATTTGAAACTGGGAATATGATTTACTCCTATGTTTCTGAATTTCTCTTCCTCTATCTCATCCTTGAGATGACAGGCTTTTTTTCTGGCTAATTGCTTTATTTAGTTAACGTGCAAAATATAGGAAATGCATTTGCAATAACTTGGATACTTGCTATATTTTCTTCATGCAAAGGAAAGTGAAAAATGTTATTTAGGAGAAAGACAAAACCAAAGCAGTACCTTTGTTCTCCCTTCCAGCATCCAAAAATGTTTTTTGAGCTATTTTGATAAATGGCAGTTAAGAGCATATGTGTATATCAGGGTTCAGTACGAAGACCAATGACTGTGCATCGTTTTAAACATGGCATATTTCTTTCCTGTAAAAATGATTCTATGTTTATGATAAATTGAGGAAATCGTTTGCTCTATTTTCTTTTCTGTAGCTTTCCTTTATCCCAGAGAAAACAGTTTTGTTCCTTCTTACAACAGGAGGAAAACTGCTGAATATGGTGTAGCATCTTTTAAATGAAGAGATACAATTAAATAGAATCACCTTATTTTGCTTAAAAAAATAAAAGGTGCAATGTGTTCTGTTGTGTCAATGATTGCACACAGAGGCTGCCTAGTGGTTTGCATCTTTGATGCTGGATCTTATGCATGCTTACTGTATTAATATTTTGATTACCTTTCAAAAGATAATTATTAATGTTTTGATTACCCTTTATTCCATTATAAAATGGATACGTTGGAAGAAAACTGTGTGAGGAGCACAGCATTAAATGAAGTGAAATTTATTTCTTGAACTCTGTTATTTCTATCTTCTTGCGTATTTCACAAACATTTGCGTGTAATCTGAATTAGAGATGGATCCAAGCTATAGCATTCAACATTTATCCCATAAGTTTTGAAAAACTTCAGCCAAGTTTTTATCAGCTCATTTGCATATTACATTGCAGCTTTTGAGTGCAATGATTGTCTGTGATTAGGAGTAGATCTTCACAAGCATTCAGCCCTGTTTGTGCTCATAATAACTGGCTAGGTTTTCAAGGTTACTCAGCTGTGGAATTGCATGGAAAGTGCTCTGTGGAGGAACCATTTGGAAACCTATGCCTTACTTTAGTGAGCATTGTTTAAGTGGGAGGATTTTTAATTATTTCAAAATCTGACTGCAGTAGGTGCTGGATATCTTAAAATTTGGCGCTGGGCATTTTGAAAGAGCTAGTCTGTCTTGTTCCATGACCTGCTACTGTAATATCTCCCATCAAATCATTCGGAAACATTGCTGATTTTATTGTTGGTTTTGTTTTTCTTAAAGCAATCACCAATGTTAAAACATGGGCGTTGGACAGAGAAGTGTTTCAAAATATCATGAGAGTGACAGCACAAACAAGACAAGAGCAATACAGACAATTCCTAAGAAGGTAAATATAATGCATTTCTATTTCTAATACTGGTTTGGGATCCTTCCTAAGGTGCACAACAATACCGTGCCTGTCTTATAAAGAGAGAGAGAAAGAGGTGCTCTTAATGCAAATGCCCTCAAAAATCTGAATATTTCACAGTTTTGGGTTTTTTAGGATTCACAAAATAATTTTTCTCATTTTGATTGTTTTTCTCTGTTATTACATTAGGAGAAAAATGTAATTCTCCAGTATTCCATTACATTCAAGCAATAGGTGCCTGAATGCTTTTAAGTAATGGAAAAAATGTATAGGAAGGTTACATGGCTAGCAGTTAAAACAAAATAAAGAGAGTTAAATAAATCCTCCAACTAGAGGTTAATTTGCTGCTGGAGTAGATTAAGGAATATTCCTTATCCCTTGGAGACTTGAATATGAGAACTGCATGTCTCTTTAATTTGTGAAATAATTCCAACATAAATTACTAGGAAATCTGCAGAGAGTAGCATACTTCTTTCTCCTGCAGGGAACACTGAGAGTTGTACAGTGCTTTTCCTTAGGAAGAAGGTCAAATTAGAGGTTCCAACCATAATTAGCTGATTTCATATTTTCTTTCTTTAACAAAGAATAACCATTCTGTTATGGCTTCAAATTGAGATCTCGAGCCTAGCCATGCATAGAATGTCTTGCGTATTTTTGCATCCATTTCCGTCTTTGATTTCTATTAATACTTATTTGCTGAGGCTGAGTAGCTACAGAGCTCTATGATTTCCTGACTTGTACAAGTCTGAGTGCTCAGGATGGGACATTTTTACATTCTTACCAGCAAGTTCACTAAGTCATCACTGTAGTTGGATTCTCTTTTAATAGTTGTTTGAGTCATACTGAAGTTGTTACCTTTGTGTGATTTTGCAGTCCCTGTGGTGCATTTGAAAATATATTGTTGGATTACTATAATGTCTTGATTTTGCAACTGATGGATTCTGTATGACTGAAATTTTAAATTAGTTCATGTGCCTGCTAGAGTTTTTTCCCCTACTGAAATACAATGTTGATTTACAAACTGACCATTTGCCACATTTCTAAGTTGTAAGTTATGCAAGTTCACAGAATCACACAGAATCACAGAATCACAGAATTTTCAGAGTTGGAAGGGACCTCTGGAGATCATCTAGTCCAACTCCCCTGCTAAAGCAGGATTGCCCAGAGCACATTACTCAGGACTGCATCCAGGCGGGTTTTGAAAATCTCCAGAGAAGGGGAATCCACAACCTCCCTGGGCAGCTCTGTCACCCTAACTGTAAAGAAGTTTTTTCCGTGTGTTGGAACGGAACTGCCCCCCGTCCTGTCACTGGGAACCACCGAGAAGAGTCTGGCTCCATCCTCCTTCAACCCACACTTGAGATATTTATATTGAGATAAGGTCTCCCCTCAGCCTTCTCTTCTCCAGGCTAAAGAGTCCCAGCTCTCTCAGCCTTTCCTCATAAGGGAGATGCTCCAATCCCTCAATCATCTTGGTTGCCCTTCGCTGGACTCTCTCCAGTAGTTCCCTGTCCCTCTTGAACTGGGGAGCCCAAAACTGGACACAGTATTCCAGTTGTGGCCTCACTAGTGCCGAATAGAGGGGGAGAATGACCTCCCTCGACCTACTGGCCACACTCTTCCCTATGCAGCCCAGGGTCCATTGGCCTTTTTGGCAACAAGGGCACATTGGTGGCTCATGGACAATTTACTATCTACCAGGACCCCCAAATCCTTCTCCTCAGAACTACTTCCCAGCAGGTCCACCCCTAACCTATACTGGTGTTCTGTTTATCTAAAAAAACAAGAATGCATGAACCTTCCAAATTAAGATTTAGTTGTGTGTTATGTGTTTAGCTGGTTTAAAATGTGATTGTACAAATTGTATAGATGAGAAGAGATCATTAAAAAAATGTTAATGACCAATACTTTTGGGATTTTTTCTTTTGCATTTCTGTTTTCTGGAAGTGTGTCCCTGCTGAAAAACTTACCTGAAGATAAATTAACCAAGATCATGGACTGCCTGGAGGTGGTAAGATATTGTTAAGTTTTTCTTAATAGTATTCTTAAGCTTTCAAAATAACAAATAACGTGCTGTTGCATTAAGATACGTTGCAGATTGGCCACCATACTTTATATAGTGGAATGCTTGCATATTGTTATGGGATGCAACATATGCAGGAGATAGTCAGTTAAATGTCAATGGAACATCCAGATGTATTAAGAACTCTGCATAGTAATCAGAATTTTCAAAGAGGCTAATGATATATTGGACAATATCGTGTCTCTTTCCCCCGTCCAACAGGAGTACTATGACAAGGGAGATTATGTTATTCGGGAAGGAGAAGAAGGAAATACCTTCTTTATAATAGCAAAAGGAAAGGTAAGATATAACATACCTAACTTATAAAGTAACATATACAAACACCTGTATTTCAAAAACTACATTGATGGGCGTGGTCTCCAGTAAAAACTATGCACAGAGTTTTTGAGGATGCTGTTAAGTTTGCAGTACTGTAGTAAAAGCAGGGTTTTGGAGATTCAGGAAGCCTAATTTTCATTCACAATGAACCCATGTTTTACTGTTATAATTATAATGTAATTAAAGTATGTCCTGAAGCCTCTTGACACTGTAACAGAGGTGTAAAGTAAATTTTTTGTAAATGAGATTTGATCCTGTGTCTTCTTCTGGATGTTTCAGTATCTGATGAATGAAACATAGACTTCTGAAATATCTAAGAAATAATGGAGTCCTAGGTTTAATGGAGAATGGCCTTCTAGGTGACTCAGGGTCTATTCCTTTCATTTGTTAGTCCCAGAGGAGTAAGGCGGTAGCCTTTATCCATTAGCTGTTACATAGAAGCCCGAGACAGGACTCTAAAGAATCAAATTGGGAGAATTTTGACCAATAAGTTTCCAGTAGGGGTTTCAAGTTTCCAAAACGTGTCTGTGTCTGGAGATATTCTGGTTTGTTTTTTGCTAATGGTTGTGGGCATCAGCAGAATGTGATGATGATGGAAGCAGAGTTTCATGAGGGGGGGAATGTTAGTTAAAGTTTCTGAAAGCTATCTGTTTAGCTGAGAAGACAAAAAGCTCATATGATGCCTGTCCACTGTGGGAACTGAAGTATTTTTCAGTTTTTCAGTAAAATGCAATTTATTTTGGTCTGTTTTAAAAGGTATGAGAAGAAAATGTTGGGGGGTGGGCAATAATGAACATATTCATTTTTCCATCTCTCAGCAAAAATTAGAGAGGTGTCAGGGAACGTTTGATGGTTTTAATTCTTGAGAGAAGGGAGTAATTATGTATATTTGTAACTCTTTCTGCAGCATTACTGAGTTTAAGACATTTATGAAATACACAGAAAAGAAGGGGAAACCATGCAACACTTTGAAACTTACCTTGCTAAATTTTTGTTCCTGTACTTTCCAGGTGATAGTTACCCAGAGTACTGCAGATCACTCGCAGCCTCATCTGATTAAAAATCTACATAAAGGAGATTACTTTGGAGAAAAGGCTCTCATTAGGTTTGTTCAAATTGTTTGATTCATGATGTATAGTATTTCAATTGACCTGTCACTGTGTCAGATTATACAACTCATGGCTGTTATGAATATAATCTTTGTTTTTTATTGTAAAGTCAGCAGTTGAAGGCAATGGCTGAATTTGTCTTAATGTTTTGGTTTTTGCAGAGAGAACTTGAAGGTGTACACTGTCATCTACCTTTGGGTTTCCCTGAAAAAGTCAAATGCTGTCCCTCTTTGCATTATTGCTTACTTTTTATATTTCAGTAAAAGCTATGATGAAAACTTGACCCAGGCTCTAGATGACTCCTAGCATGGATAAGTTCCATCCAACAACTGAGCTGTTGTTTCTGTGCTGGTGCCCATGATAGTAAGAAACAGAGAAAAGGAGGACAGAGAAGATATGATGTATGAGCCAAATAGCTAATATAGCACATATTTATGTGGGTGATTGAGTGGGGATTGTTTGGTCTCTGGAATGTTTAATATCTGACGATAATTTCCGAAATTAGTACTAAATGCTGATGTAATGCTAATTACGTGTCATCCTAACTTCTTCGAAGGTTGCTAAAGGAAGTCATGTTCCAAAACCTATTGAAACTGGAAAAAATACTGTGCTAGACAATAATAATTACTAGTAAAACGCTATAATTGTGTATTGGTTCATCAATAGTAATCCAGATACAGGCTGCAGAGGTTGAGGAGTTTTACCTATAGGAGCTGTGACAATCCATGAGTACAGTCTGGGGTATTTTTAAGATTTTTATATGCTTCTGAATTCTTCTAATCTGTTTTAATTCTTAGTGATGATGTCAGATCAGCAAACGTTATTGCAGATGAATACAATGTGGAGTGCCTCGTTATAGACAGAGAGTAAGTATCATGCTATAGTTTAATGAAAGACTTGCATCCTCTTTCAGTAGGTTAACAATAAGGTGTGACTTCACTGTAGGCACAATCACAGTGTTTTTTTAAGTGAATACTGAACGAGCAAAAGTTGTGCTTTTGGAATACTGAGCTGTGGCTATGCTTTAGACAAAGACTTAATGAAGAGAGGCTGACAGAAGGTGCAGTAGCACAGAAGCTTAAGAGTAGTTCAGAGTTATTTTCTTTCTCTCCTTATGGTTGTGATGTTTCACATTTGTTAAGTGCTATTCATTGACTCAGGGAACAACAAAATGCCCTGCATATCCCTGGTTACAGGATGTCCTTTTGTCAAGGGGGACATGCAGCCAAATTCCTAGGTAGAGGCCAATTTTACACTCCCTGAAGTGGAAAAGAATGGAACAGATGGAAGATATAAGAAAGGAAGCTCCCAGTGCAAAATGAAACAGGAAACCTGCATTTCTCAGGGCTTGCTATTTGTGAATAGAGAAGGACTCGTGGGGGATATGATGGCAGGTGACTGTCTTGGCCACAGTGATTACGAACTAGTTGAGTTTAAAATTTTTGGTGTCATGATTAAAAAAGGAGAGCAGAGTTGCTACCCTGGATTTCAACAAAGCAAACTTCAGGGAGCTATTTAGCAGAGTATCCTGGGAATCTGCTTTTGAGGGTTGAGGAGTCCACAATTACTGGCCGGTCTTTAAGAACCACATTTTAAAAACACAAGAGCAGGCAATCCCACTGTGTCGTAAATCAAGCAAGCAGAGCAGAAGACCAGCTTGGCTGAACAGGGAGCTCCTCACGGAGCTCAAGAGGAAAAAGAAACTGTATGATCTCTGGAAGCGAGGTCAGACTTCGCAGGAAGATTATAGAGCTGTGGTTTGTGTATGCAGGGAGAAGACAGGAAAGGACAAAGCTCAATTAGAGTTGAAACAGGCCAGTGTTGTGACAGATAACAAGGGCCTTTTTCAGTATGTAAATAGCAAGAAGAGGTCTAAAGAAAACATTGGACCACTACTTGTTGAAGACTGACTAATAGAGATTAAGGTAAAGCAGAGGTATTCAATGTGCTTTTTGCCTCAGTCTTTAGTAATAGTGATAGACTTTGGGCTGCCTGATCCCCTGAGTTGGAGGACCACAAGTGCAGGAATGGTGACTTTCCATTTGTGGACACTGAAATTGTAAGGGACCAGCTATATCAGCTGAATGTTCACAAGTCCCTGGTGGGATTCATCCCAGAGTACTAAAGGAGCTCACGGATGTTATGGCAGGACCCTGCTCAATCATCTACCAAAGGTCTTGGGAGTCTGGGGAGGTTCCTGCTGATTGGAAGCTAGGCCAAGTTATTTCAAAAATTATGGGAAGATCATACTGGATGCGATTGGAAGGCAATTAAAGAACAATGCAATCCTCAGGCACAGTCAACATGGGTTCACAAAGGGAAAGTCCTGTGTAAGTAATTTGATATCCTTCTATCCTAAGGTCACCTGCCTAGTGGATGGAGAGAAGGCAGTGGTTATAGTTTTTCTGGATTTTAGTAAGGCTTTTGATACTATCCCTCACAGTGCCCTACCAGACAAGTTGTCCAACTGTGAGATGAGCAGGTACACAGTGCGCTGGGTGAAGAACTGGCTGAAGAGCAGGGCTCAAAGGGTTGCAGTAAATGGGGCTACATCTAGCTGGTGACTGGTCACCAGCAGTGTTCCTCAAGGTTCAATTCTAGGGCCAGTTCTGTTCAATATATTTATCAACGGTCTGGGTGCAGGATTTGAATGCACTGCTAGCAAGTCTGCTGATGACACCAACTGCGGGGTGCTGTTGAGTCTTTTGAGGGACAAGATGGCTGGCAGAGGGATCTAGATTGATTGGAGCACTGGGCAATTATTAATGACATGCAATTTCACAAGTCCAAATGCCAGATTCTGTACCTGGGTCACAGAAACATGGGGCACATGTATAAATTGGGAGAGGAATGGCTGGAGAGCAGCCCTGCAGAAAGAGATCTGGGGGTCCTGGTTCACAGCAAGCTCAATACGAGTCAGCAGTGTGCCCTGGCAGCCAAGAGGGCAAACTGCATCCTGGGGTGCATCACAGTATAACCAGCCAGTCAAAAAAGGTGATTATCCCACTGTATTCAGCATTGGTGCGGTGTCACCTCAAGTAGTGTGTGCAGTTCTGTGCCCCGCAACTTAAGAAGGACGTTAAGGTCTTTGAATGCATCCAGAGGAGGGAAACAAAGCTGGTGGAAGGGCTGGAAGGAATGTCCAGTGACAAGCAGCTAAAGACTTTGGGTTTGTCTAGTTTGGCAAAAAGGAGGCTGAGGGGTGACCTCGTTGCTCTCTCCAGCTTCCTGAGGAGGGGAAGTGGAGAGGGAGGTGCAGATCTCGTCTCCCTGGTATTCAGTGATAGGACACGTGGGAATTGTTCAAAGCTGCAACAGGGGATGTTTAGACTGGACATTAGGAAGCATTTCTTTACCGAGAGTGTCGTCAAACACTGGAATAGGCTTCATAGAGAGGTGGTTGATGCCCCAACCCTGTCAGTGTTTAAAAGGCATTTAGACAATGCCCTTAATAATATGCTTTAACTTTTGGTCAGCCCTGAATTGGTCAGGCAGTTGGACTAGATTATTGTTGTAGTTCCTTTCCAACTGAAATAGTCTATTCTAAGTCTTTTCTTCCTGCAGAGCTGTTACTCACCTGTGAAGTAAGTCAGGTGATCTTAATGACTTTAGCATTGTGTACCAAGGACTCTATCTATTGGGAGGGAAGGACTGATAGCCTGGACTCATGCCAAGCTGGTTCCTGTGGTAGGGATGGCAGAACCACACTTAATAATCATAGTGTATGTGGGAGGCAAAGTACACCCAGCCTGCTCTGAATTATTTAAACATAACATGAAATGACCTGAGGAGATCAGGCACTCTGTCCCCTACCCTCTGGGAAACCAAGTTTGGTACGTCAGCTGGTTACCACCTCTTCAAAGCTCTTAAAATTTGTACTGTCAAAGTGATAGCATAAAGCTCATTCTGGATCATGACTTGGAGGCAATGTAAAGCCTTGGTGCAACAGCACAGATACTGGTTTCTTTCTCTTTCCACGGTACATTCATTAGTTTATACTGTTTCATTCATGGTTTTAGGACATTTAATCAAACTGTTGGAACTTATGAGGAGCTCCAAACTTACCTTGAAGGTTATGTGGCTAATCTGGCCCAGGCTGATGAAAGGCGACATGCAAAGTAAGTCTGATCATTTGTTAGGCATATCTTTAGTAGGTAATCATAAAAAAGACTCATAGATATCTAAGTAAAATCATGGATGGTAGTTAATGAAGATGGGCCCCTAAGAATGATAACAGTCACTTAATAAAACTGTCTGTATATGCTTATAGAGTTCAAGAATTTTTTTCTGAAACAAAAATTACATAGAATCTCAGTATACGGACTTCCAACCAAGAATTCAATCTATCCCAAAAAGACTGAGCCCAGAAAAGAAGTGAAAGTGAGCTCAAATAATTTTTTGCATTCTGATGGTAAATTCTTTGACTGGTAAAAAAACCCTTAAAGGTCAACTTTAACTCCTGATTGAGTTAATGAAACCGTATCACTGTACAAAAAAATAATTGCAATTTCAAATAGAAATAAGCAGGTGTAAAAGAAACAGTTTATTTTTAATGTTTCAGTGTAGCACTGGTGCTAGTTAAGAGTTTGCTTTTAGCTGTGGACCACACTTTTACTTTATCTGCCTCCAATTTCAACCTGAGCTCTATTAGAAGATTAGCAGAGTATGTTTTTCTTCTGTTTAGACATATAGCTGCATTTTTATTTCTGGTCATTCTACTGGAACTGGTACACAGTCCTTCAGAAATTGGATCTCCGACTTGGATGCCCAAAGTTTTGCAGCTGGCTGCATAATTAGGAACCTCACCATGGATCAGCTCTTGATAAAAGTACTGTTGATTGTATTCAGTGAACTTCAGTAGCATTTCACTTCTAATTTAGTTCCATAGGATGTCCAGAAAGAAAGTGTTTCTGCATAAAATAAAACTAAGATTCTGTTAGGAAATAAGAAGGTCTTTTATTATTTTTAGAAGTATTAAAGTACTGTGATACAGGTTGCTGGCAAGGAAAGCACTAACCTATGTTAATTTTCTTAATGCAGAGGAAGATCCTTCTGTGGACAGTTGACCAAAGAGGTGTCATTGGAGATGACAGAGCTGAAGGAGAAAGTAGCCCAGTTATCTCCTTCCCCATTCCAGAATTTAGAAATTGTCACAACTCTGGGTGTTGGAGGGTTCGGAAGGGTTGAGCTCGTAAGAGTTTGTTTTAAACATATTCAAGTAGTTCTTTGTCTTGGATGATTATTTTAACTGCTGAAAAATGTGAAGGATTTTAATATTCTGCATGCGTGTGCCTCTCAGGCACAGGTAACTCTATATAAAGCAATACACAGTTAAAAAATATTTTCAGGACTTCGATGTTCAAACAAACAAATCCATTCTTGTATACCTTCATCTTCATCTTCTGCTGTTAAAAGTATCTTCCTGGACACAAGACATATATTGGTCAGTTTGTGCATGTGGAGTTTACAGGTGTGCCTACCTGCATTGTGTTCCCTGAATTGCAGGCCTTTTCCCAGGATTGTGCCTGGACCTCCAGCATCACATGGTCTGTGTCATTAGAATTGCTTTGGTATGCCCCACAGCAACTATAGAAAGTGTGATCTTGCTCTGAGCTGTGTTGACTTTGAAATTTCCAACAATTTGTAATGGTTGTTTTGAGTCATAATCAGTAGCATGATAAGCTGTGCTTCTGGGATGCAAAGAGCCTCATTAGACTAAAGTCTTAAATTCCACTCTCCTCTGGCTGAGTAGCAAACATCTGAAAAAAATGTGAATGCCTCTTGCGCAGGCTGCTGAAGGTAATGGTAAATTAAAGGAGCCTATGTGAGTTCAGTGAAGTCACTAATCCTTTACAGCAGTTAGACCATCAATTGTTTTATTCCAATTCATGCATCACAAAACAAATTTCCATACTGGTTGACTGCCAGCTTGGAAATTCTACAGCATCACCTGAATAATAAGCTAAAATTCTCAGCCAACTGTATAACACCAATAGCTGCTTCCTTGTCTTTTTTTTTTGTTCTAGAAGCCCTGTTTTAAATTCCATCTTTTTATTGCGTATATTTCAGTGTAATGCAAAGTAATTTGTAAAACTTCTTCATAAATTGCCTCTGCTTTTTGTTCTTTTGGATTATGCTAGTGTTTAGAAATCTTAAATTGAAATTAGAAACCACTGTGGTATAAACTCACTGTAAAATATAGTACCTATCTAAACTGCTGCTATTTTTGTATACGTAAAATGAACATAAGGAACAAGTAAGGACTGGGACACGAAACAATCTGATGCTTGACTTAAAATCATACAGAACAGTTCTGCAGAAAATCTGGAATTTGTCCCTCGTTACAGTCACCAATTTCAGTCCTGTGCTATGTTGAAAAAGATGGGTATCAGTGTACCTATTGAGAATAGATTGGTAAAATATCCTTTTTTTGCCTCATGTACTTATCATTTTTATTCATAGGTTAAAGTGAAAAATGAGAACATGGCTTTTGCCATGAAGTGTATAAAGAAGAAACATGTAGTGGACACCAATCAACAAGATCACATCTATTCTGAGAAGAAAATCCTTGAGCAAATATGTTCTCCATTCATTGTAAAGTAAGTTGACCATAAGGTTTCCTGGAAAGTTGACCCCCAGTAGACCCACTGGACAGCATTTTTAAGAATGAGGTTTGGCATATATGAGTTCTAGATAAAAGACATTGCAATTCTCGCATTTTATTTTGCTTTTCCTAAATTGCTGTCGTTTTTCTCCACAGACTATATCGCACATTCAAAGATAGTAAGTATGTATACATGCTACTGGAGGCTTGCCTTGGAGGGGAATTGTGGAGCTTGCTTAGAGAGAGGTAACAGCAAACAAAGCAGAACCTTGTCCTTTGAAGTAACCAGTTAGCTCAATATGTCTGCTGAGTAGGTTCTCTGTTCAAGGGCTGTGCAATTTGGTTCAGTTTTGAACCACATGAGTAACATACTGAATGTCAGTGCAAAAAAGCTGTTAGTATTCTGGGTGTTATGTGTTTTATGGTTGATGAGCAAGGTATTTTTAGAAGTTAATTTTCTGCAAGGATGGTGATTATTTTTGTTTCAGAGGCAGCTTTGATGAAGCCACTACCAAGTTCTGTGTTGGGTGTGTGACAGAGGCTTTTGACTATCTACATCACATAGGAATTATCTACAGAGACCTGAAGCCAGAAAATTTAATTCTCGATGCTGAAGGATATATAAAGCTGGTAAGATGTTATCCTTTTGTAACGTTATCCTTTTGTGCCTGTATCCTGTTTCATTGCAGGGGGGATATAAATAGACAGCATGTAATTATAGCACCAGGATCTCAGAGTATAGTAACCCTTACACTTCAGTGAGAAACAAAGGCATTGCAAAGCCTTTGCAAGCCACAGACAAACTGGGGATTTGCAGGCTCTGAGAGCTCTTGCCACAGCATAAACAGCAAAAAAATTCTCCCAGCAGCCAATCTTAATGTAAAGGGCGGAACCACATTTCCCATGTGCAGAATTACCTCCCCATCCAGCCTGAAGCAATCGTAAGTTCTACAGTATGTCCGTAGAGAGGGAACACAGTAAAGAGCTCCTTCCATACTTGACTGTGACGGTGAACAGTGCAAAGAGAATACACTTCAAAGAGCTTGAAACATCCACTCTGAGGACAGTCAGCAACCTGCCATTTTCCAAGGGCTGTAAATCTTGTGTCCACAAGGAAAGCATGGGTTGTTCTAGCCAAAAGAAAAATAATTCAGGAAATTACTTCTGAGAATAAATGGATCTGTTCTATAACATTCAGTAATCCAGTGGAATTACTTCTTTCTCCTTCACATCACTGTATAATTGTTTTAGCTGTAAGCTGGCAACTCTGAGATCTTTGCTGGAGATGAGGAAGCAATTAAGACCTTAAGGCTTCCCAGTGCAAAACACCTCTGGATTATGCAGCATATGTTGATTTTGACCAGGTTGATTTTGGATTTGCGAAGAAGATCGGCTCAGGGCAGAAAACCTGGACGTTTTGTGGAACCCCTGAGTATGTTGCCCCTGAAGTCATTCTGAGTAAAGGCCATGACTTCAGTGTAGATTTTTGGTCCCTTGGAATTCTTGTGTATGAACTCCTTACAGGCAGGTAAGTGCCTCCTACTCCAAGTTCTTACCTTGTTTGTTTGTTTTTAAAAACGTTTTCAAGGCTATTTTCAAAATAAACAGTTTGGTGTTCTTCCCATTAGTAAACAGGAATGACTTGCAAAATGATACTTCTGTTTGCCTCTTATGCATGTCTTATCTTCCATCATATCAGAAACACCATGGACAAAGCGTGAGACATATTCTCAATTCCGGTTTATCCATCTAAGGAAAGGGCCAGACACCATCTCCAAGTTTCTGGTGTAGAGCTCCTTTAACTGATGATGATGTTTCCTGTGAACAGCTGACAACAGACTGTTCTTCTCCCCTTTAGTGGGTGACCAGGTACAATGACGGGGAGAACTGTAAGCAGGGCTCATTCTTTGCCTCCATGCACACTTCTGAGACAACTCTTTGTGAATGCTCAATGGTAGTACCACATGGAAGCTTCTCTGAGTTTGGCTGGAGTCAGAGCTAGCTTAGAGGGACACATGATCATGCATTTTCCCTGGTACCTACAGGCAGCTTCTCAGCTTCAAACCTTTCTAATATTTTAAACAGACTGGAAGGCTGAAGGTTGTAAATCTAGGAAGGCAGGGATTTTTTTCCATATTCTCAAATACTTGTGAGAAATGGCCATATCTGCTCTTGCAATCCATTCCATTTATCAGTGTTGCTGTCTTTTTCTAGCCCACCATTCTCTGGGGCTGATCAAATGATGACATATAATTTGATTCTCAAAGGCATTGAAAAGCTGGATTTTCCTAAAATAATAACAAGGCGGCCTGAGGATTTGATCCGCAGACTCTGCAGGTAGGAGGGGCAGTTTGTGACAGAGCCTGGGTGTAGATAGATTGAGCTATTTAAGATCCAGACTACAGTGTTGAATTCCTGACAACTTCATTTAAAATTGTTACGCCTAGCATGGTCTATTCTGATTATATTCAGTACACATTCATGCCTCTGAGTATGTGTCACAACTCTGTCTGGAGAGGTATCATCTACAAATGCAGGCTCTGGGCTTTCTCTGTAGATGTGAATTTTTTCTGAAACACATCTTAGGGAAAATTTATTAAGTGTGGGCTGAGGAAAGAGCTAAAGTATTTAATTTTATTAAATGCAGTGTTTTAAAAAAATGCTTCCAAAATTACTTAGGCATATGTCTCCTATAGAAAGTATAGGGCGCTTTTAGACTGACTTAAGCCCACTTGAAAATGTGGAAAAGGGTGGTATTTCAAAAGGGCCAGCATTACTCAGAAGCATTAGTGCATAGTGGCATGCACAGCCTGTGGCTGGTGACGCTGCTGACTTTGAACTCCCAGGTTTAGTAGGATTTCATCCATCGCACTAGGAACAGTACACACCGTGTTTGTGCAGCAGCATTGAACCAATCTTTCTAGCTGCAAATCTTGGTCTGCCTCCTTTTGTAACTCATGACCAGACATGCTGGCCAAGAAAAAAAAGATGTGCAACTAAAATTCAACCTCTTGATTTCCCTCTGCTGCTTCTCACAGCAGAGTGACACTGTTTTGGCTCCCTGGAAGGTTTCTCCATCCTCAAAAGAAAGTAGTTGTGAGCAACACCTCATTATGACTCCTTATGAGACCACATGTTGCATGCAAGCTCCATCCCTGTGTAACTGTTAAATGCAAGCAGTTAGGGTTTACAAATGCTCTTTTAAAAAAATAAAAGTATTTTTTAAATTCTTATCCTTATTCTCCTTATCTTTTTTTTTAAAGGCAAAACCCTACAGAAAGATTAGGCAATCTGAGGAATGGAATTAATGACATCAAGAAACACAGGTAAGTGAAAGAGACTACCAAGAAAAAATTTTGGTTTTAATTTGAAAACATTTTAGAACACAGTCCAGACACTTCCAGGCACATTGCATAAGAGATATCTCTGTTGCTATCCAGTATATTTGCAACTACAGGAAGCAACGATGACTATCTTGACTATCTAGAAACATTTTGTTGTTTACTAGTTTTGTTGCAGATTGCTGATGTACGAGTTCACTTCTCAGAGAAATCAATGCCAGTTCAGTATCTGCTTTTCAGACCTCACAACCCTTAAACAGTTGCTTTTTAAGAATTGTAGTTAAGAGCTCGGGAGCAATATTAGGTTTATGTCCCCTTTCTCCTAACGAAGAAAGTCCTCTGTGGATTAAGCATTTCCTGCTTTTTCTTTTTATCTGAGTTGTTTCCAAGTCCTGCACTTTGGTCTTGGGAAAAGAAGTGCTTTGACCTTTCTGCTTGTCTCCCTCTTCTCATGCTGTTAAAAGAAGATGGAATTCCAAGGGGACACACACATCTTTGCATGACTGTGCTTATGCCTACGTTAATCTGCCTTTCACTTTGGCACTTCTGTGCAGAGGAGATGCAATGTATCCGGTGCAATGTATCTGCTACCACTGCCTTGTATGGCAATGACAATGTGCTCAAGTTTCCTTCTAACAACTGTGTGGTCACATGGACAGAAGGTGTTGTGCAAAAGTGTCTTGTAGCCCTTGTTCGCATGTTTTTCAGCTGTTAATAGGATAATTACAGAAAACTGTCGGTCTCTCATTTCTTTTTAATCAGGTGGTTGAGTGGTTTTAACTGGGATGGTCTGAAAGTGAGGAAATTAACATCACCTTTAAAAAGAGAGGTATTGGCTTTGGCTTTCAATATCATAATACTTTACTAATATACTGTAGCTTGGCTACAAAGAAACAACTGATAGTGAGAGCAAAATTTCCCACAGTTTATTATTATAGCTCACTATTCTAAGTGAAAAGCAAATGAAAGAAAGAGAGACAGCAAGTGATACATAACTTAAATTCAGTTAAATAATGGAAATATTATTCTGCCTGTGTACTTTGCATGAGATTTTCACCATCACTAGAATAAATGGTATTTGGTCAGAAATGAATAGTGAAAAAACATATTTTTCTTTGTAATGGGCACATTATTAAGATGCACTGTTCACATCACTCTGCTGAGTTCAAATTCTTGTATTCTTCTACTATGGAGTTACAGCACATCCTTGAATAAGCTTCCTGTTTTAAATAGCCCATTTCTCTTTGCCCTAAAATGAAAAAAGATTGAGGGTAAAGAATTTGAAACTCACTTTGGACTCAATCTGAAACACAGAATTCTGAGATCTGCTTAGAGTGTAGATTTGGTCTTAAACAAATTTGAATCAAAATTGTACACAGTGTGGTCCAGTTTTCTTACTGACTTTATAGGGCTTTGGGTGAAATCTAGGATTTGATAGTATTTGGGGAGTGTTTTTGTATAAGGAGGCTAATGCCATTGTTCTGTTGTACAACTTAATTACTGTTGTGCAATTTAATTACTGTTGTGCAATTTAATTACTGGAGGTTTGTCTTTTAAAGAACAAGGAAATGCATCCATTGAAAGAAGCCATCCATATCATGCTAGCCTTTCATTCCTCCACTGGTAGCAATAAAAATGATGCATAATCAATGGAGAGTATTTTCAAAAGTTACCTTCTGAAACAACCATTTGTTTATGTTTTTAATGTCCCAGGTGTCTGGACCGACTGATTATAGCTACTTTGACAGCTATCCACCTGAAGAGGGAACCCCTCCAGATGAACTTTCAGGCTGGGACAAGGATTTCTGATATTTTTTTCTACCAGGACATTTATAGAGACTCATAGGCATCAGTTCTAAACCTGATCTCTTGTTTCTTGCTTAAAATCAAATTACATAAAGGTTGTGAAAAACACAAAGTTCCTTGAAGGATAGAAGACTATAGCAACCACAACTTGTTTGGATAATGCACCAAAATCTGTGTGCATCTCTTTATAACAAGGGCATACATTTAGTCAGCAGGTGTAACGTGAATGTTTTTTGATACACAATGTCTCTATGAACATTTTCAGACACTCTGGGATCGGATGTATGGTTTTGCCTTTGGAAATACCACTAGCTAATATTTTGATATTAACAAGGTTACCGTATGTCTTTATTTTGAACAGAGAGGATGAGTATTGGAAGCCAATAACTCTGTGGCACTTGTCAACAGCTGACACTATAGGCATTTCTTTTTCATTTTATCTTGTCTGTTGTGTGTTTCACTTTTTTCCCATAATGGCCAGTATTTCATTGATCCAGAAGTGTGTAGAAAAGAGAGTTTACTGAAAGGTTGATTTGATCTGCTGCTGCAGTTAAAAGGATATCACTGTAGAAGCTGCGTCTCTGTCAGTCTAGTTGTGCACCAGGTTGAATACATGAGACAGGGTATAAGAGTTCAAATGAAAATCCAGTAGGAAACAAGGTACATAGATAAAAGAAATTGCCTGAAGAAGCAGACTGTGGTATGTATTTCCCTTACTGCTTCAAAGAGCCATTTTCTTTTCTTAAAATGTTTTGCTTTTATGTAGTGTGAAGATAAAACAGATGGACAAAAAACATTTACCTTGCAGGAAAAAAAATGTAAGTCTAGAATCATATTTTTTCCTTCAAATACATTTTCAGGTTGTTTTCATTGATATTTTGCTGAGGTGCTACATCTGTTCACATCAGTGCTAAAACATCTAACCATTTCAGTGCTCCAGTTGGTATCACTAGATGTGAACTATCATTTCAAATCATATTTCATCAGACATCTTATTAACATGTTCTGAGTTCTACTTGTATAGAAGGGAAGAATAAGAGCAAAAACTTGATTTTTTTTTTTTTTGTCAGGAATTGTATTCACAAATCAGTTTAAACGTTCTGTTTTCTTTTGACCACCTTCCCTTCTGTCTAATTGCTACTAATGAGCTTTAGAAAGGCAAGAAATTCCAAGCTCCTCTCTAAAACAGTATAAAAATATAATTGTGATTTGTAGCCCAATTTTTTAAGCTCTGTTCGTCACCTGCTTTGGTACAAGTAAACAAATTGCTAACCAGAACTGTCAAACAACCTGAGCAAGGGAGTCCAGCAAACAGCTAAGTCAGGAGGCTGACACACGTGCCCTGTGAGGAAAGGCTGAGAGACCTGGGCTTCTTCAGCCTGGAGGAGGCAAGGCTTTGCGGGGACCTTACAGCAGCCTGCCAGTGCCTACAGGGAGGTTATTGAGAAGGCAAAGCCAGGCCCTTTATGGAGCTGTGCAAGAAGGAGGGGTCATAAATTTGAGTAGGAAAGGTGCCAACTTGACAAAAAGAAAAAAGTGTTTCCCCAGTGAAGCAGGATCCCAGACAGGCTCTGCAATCTCCTTCCTTGCAGGTTTTCAAGACAGTACGAGACAGAGCCTCAAGCAACCCAAAATTAATTCAGTGTTAATCTTGCTTTGAGCAGGATGTTGGACTAGAGACCTCCCGAGGTCCCTTCCAGCCTGAGCAAGTTTGTGATTGTAGGAATTAGTTTTATCTGTCAACTGGTTGTATAATCAGAATATAGAACAATGCATGTTCCCGTATGAGTTTATATATGCCTGGGCTTTGCCGTTTAACCTTGAAATTGTTAGAACAGAGGAATTAGTTTGAAATGTTGATTGGATAATAAATGCAGTTGGATGTTGTGCATTCATGGTTTATAAAGAAGAATTCTGTTGCACTCTGTTATGAACCGCAACTGCTGTGGAAGCAGGGATGTTCCTGGGTTCATGCTGGGCTTATGGGATTGACACATCTGCAACTCCTGCTAGGGTTCATTTCAGCTCCCACTGAGACAAAGTCCAATCTAAACTTTGATATTGAAACTGCTACAGCACAGTGCATTTCACATGCTAGATGGAAAACTTCGCAGGCAACTTGTAACGTGTGCTCAGTTAGTTACCCACGACTGCTGGCTAGACTTCCTAGCTGCAGGTCATGACTTACCCAACTAGGTGAGGGAAGGACTGCCATAGGGGCAGTTACATGGTTCGTTCCATGGTTACAATTATTATTTACTGCTGGGTGGTCATTGCTTTGACAGCAAATCAATTTAAATGTTTTTTATAACATTCAATCCAAATAAAGTCAGTAGCATATTTTCCATTGAATTTATTGAAGTTTGGATTGAGCCCTTGGAGGAAGACACTACATGTTTAGCTGGTTTAGTTTCCTTACCTGGTTTTAAACTATTGTGGAAACTTGCAGCCAGCAAAGCCTGTGCAAAACAGTGGTAATTTTTCCATTGTATTTATTGGTAGTTTTCTTCTACATATAGAAAAATAAGTATGTGTGTATATATACATGTTTTAAGTGAAGAAATAGCTACGTAGCCATAATAGCCACAGTTCAGCGCAGTTAGCATTAAGTCTGGCAGCTGTAGGATATGTTTTCTTTATAAAGTTTGTTTAACTTGCAGTGCATGCAAATAAAGTAAGCTTACAGTGCAATGGGCAGGACATTCTTTTTTTACAATCATATTCCATACAGCAGTCCAGATTCTTAGCCCTGAATTAGACTTCTTGTCTACATGATTCAGAAAAGACTGAGGCAGAAAAGACTACCCTAGAGAGAGAGTCACTGATTTCTTGCAGCATGTCCCCCACTCAGACAGTTTTCTCTAGTGAATGTTGAGAAAATGAATGCATACGATACGAGAAATGAGGTCACAGATGATTTTTTATTTATGTAGAGTTCCCATATACATTTGATTCATTTGATTTCTGGCATGTATGCAGTTGACTGAGCTGAAGTTTTCCAGAAGCAGAAGCTGCTGCAGTACGGGCTAAACATTACTTGAACTAACCCAAACTGCCTTTAACAGACAGATGTAGTTCAGGCTTCAACTCAGCACCAGTGGAGTTGTGCTGTTGTAAAACAAGAGAAAAAATAAGCGATTCAGGTTTAAGTAGTTTCACAGTACAGGAAATCATGGGAGAATTGAATGGACAGTTATGATGATGATCAGATTATGCTTATTGTTGCATTTTCTAATTTAAGGTCAGTGAAAAAGAGATTTTGACATTCAGGTTTTGGGCATGCTATGGCTATGTTAGTAATTGTCTGAGTTCTGTCTTTGGTGTTCTTATCTGTGTTTTGCCTTTCTGCCTTGTCAGTTTTGCTTTTATTGTGTGGCTTCCTGAGAAACCCAGCTATAGCTATGCTTTTTTCCCTGTACTGCCACAAAAGAACATGCCTCAGGAGGCAGTAGGGATGATGATTCTTTCTGACAGAGGACAGAGATAAAAAGTGGTTAGCCTGCTCCGGGTAGATGGAAGCACCTTTCCACAACTACCTCAACAGAGTGGAGATGCAGGTGAGCACTTCAGAGACCCATGTAGGCAGGAGCAGCAGCAGAGTGAAAGAGAAAATTCCTAGACGTATGATAATTCCATCCAGTTTTTAGTGCAAGTGATAAGTTTTTACAATGTCTTTTTACCAGCTGCCCTTTCAGGCTTTGAGAAGGGTGAGGTTGGCCACCCCAATGCCTGAATGTGTGATCTGTTAATAGAAAGGGGAAGAAGTAATGTTACTGCCCCAAATGTTTGAATTTATACATAAAGGGCTGTGGGGTGGATGTTAGAGAGTGTAAGCCTGTAAGATTTTTGCATTGAATGAGAGCTGTCCTGACATTTAGAGAAAGTCTGTGATTTTAGGCAGGATTTAACAGACGTCATTTGCAATGAAAAGGAGCTCAGAGCCCTTTCTCCTCTATTTCTGAACAGACACTTTCCCGTGCTGTGGTACCCAAGGACTTTGCAGTGTAGTGGCAAGGAGAATTTTTATATCTATTTGACAAAGTGGGAGCTGAAGTCCAGAGGAATTTAAGCCCTTTGGTGATTTTTGAAGTCCCTGTAGAGAGCTGTGCGTGGCTTTGGGTTTAGACACCTCTATGACAGTTCGACAATTTGAATTCCTCAAGATTATTCAGAAAGTTGGGGAAAGAAGAGACAAAGCCAGCCTTCTCAACTGTAGCATAGCAAGGTGGCACAAGACTGGCTGTCTGTATCTTTTGAGTTGCTTATGTGTTGTCCTTGTAGCAGAGTTATTTTGTTTCCTGGCATGAGTTTAAGCATTTGATTGACTTCTTCTAGTTCTTGATCTAGGGCTGAACAAGCAGGAGTAAATCAAGAGATAGACAAGCGCACACACCTGAATATGCCTGTTACAGAACATAGTTTCCAGTTTCATGTCTCACCACTGATGTAGCTGCATGTCCACTCTTAGATAAATAGTTCCTATGGATGTGGTACTCCTTAAGTGTGTAAGATCTGCTGAGGTGAAAGGCCAAGGAAAATGGATTTGCACCACATTATGATTAAAATATTTTGCATGTGGTGCAGTTTTAGGGAGAGAGGTGAAGCAGTGCTAAAGAGGTAGAATGCAGCATCAGTAAAAATAATTCCTCCCAAAGGTGGAAAGCAAGGAGGAGGTTGTGCAGACAGCACACATGGAGACGTGAAATTAAATGCATCCGTAATTGTGCACACCCACAACCTGTCTTCCTTGAACCTTTATGCCCCTGTGGCTTGGGAACCTGGGTGACCTCCAGGAGAGAGGGCTGGGTGTTACTGTGAGATCCAACACAAATTTACTCGGTAGGTTGGGCCAGCAGGGAACAATCGAGCAGTCAGAAGCATCTTTTCCCATTGGGAGTCAGAGTCTCTGCTCTTGTCGTCAGAGGCAAAAGATGAGGGCCTGGTTCTTCTATACATTGTATACAAGATGGTGCTAGACAGGGAGTTACAGGTTCAAAGTAAATTGGCTGACACACTAACCACAGAAAAGGTGGGTAATTATTTTCTCACAAATCCATGATCCGTTGCTTGGCACACAAATATTGCCCAGTGGTCTATTTTGGGGATAACAGGAAGACAGCAGCAAGATTTACATCAGTGTTCAGGTGCATCCTTTGGCAGAACTCCCAAATGTGAACTTGTGAGTCCTGATACGATGGGGCTCATTGCTGGTTGGTGGTAGTTGGGACAAAGCTACTGAAATAAGGTGAACTGATCCACAGAAGTCAAGGGTATACTGTGGCTGACCTCCAGTAGCCAGCATTTCATCCATGTGTGGCAGCTGAGAAGTGGCAAATGTAATTTTAAAGCTCTTCTGATGTGCTTGCAGAGCCAAAAGCTGTTACCTGTACCAAGCTGCAGGCCAGCAACATCGAAAGACAGAATGAATATTCCAGTTAAATTATGGGGCTAATAGCAGGAGGCACAGCTGCTGAATAGTCTAGCTAGTCCCTAGGGAAGTGAAGTCCATCCCAGGGTAGAGTGTTTTCCATGCTGTCTTGCTAAGTAAAAAGCATTCCAGAAAAAGAAAGCTGAAACCCACCCTAATGGGCACCCAGCAACGTTGCACAGTTACAATGCTGCAGTGCCTGGCTGTCGAGAAGCTTATGTTAGAGGTGTTTCCAATCAGGTTCCCTGACTGAGAGGAAAAGCAACAGAAACATGCTGGACGTTATATTGGACTATGTCCTCTATGACGCATCACCCTGTTGGGGATAAAGAGGGACCTGTGTTCTAGTTCCTTCAGCTTGTGCGTTGCCTGTCACTGAAGGGGCAATGTACTTGGGTGCCAGAAGCAGGTATTTTTCTGGGGGTCTGACTGCCCTTCTTCAAGGCAGCAATCTCACTTGCAATGTGATGACACCCTAGCCCTCCCATGGGGAATTAGAAAGCTGCAAAGTACTTTCTCCTCTCCATTGTATTTGGGAAGATGTAGTCTGATTGTAAGAAAGGAACACGCTGTAATCCTAACAGAAGGCAACGTGGGGAGAAACTTAGCCCTCCAGGGCTACTGACCAGCTCCCACCTTTCTACTGAGGATAAGATGTGTGCACCTCAAGAACATCAAAAATACTGTAAAGGAAATTATATTGGTGATAGCGTTACTCATCACCAGCGAGCTCACCTTGAACAAAGGAATAGGATATACTGGTACAAAGCTGAGGTTGCCTTGTCAAGCTCTGTGAAATCTATTTTGCAACAAGCTCTTCACAAATTGAAGATTAGACTTACTTAAGTTTATTATTTTAGCTTGTGTGTTGTTTAACAGTAGCCATTGTCACACTGAATCTTAAAAACTATGAATTTATTTGTGCAGCTGTTACAAAAGACATCTGGTGGAAACCACTGCATCTGTTTTTGCTTGCAGGGCCTGATGTCTACTGAAAACTTGAGCCTGCTTCCTGATTGGTAGGTGGCATCCCCCACACGTCCTAATGACACCAAGCCCAGGAGTGGACCAATGTATCAAAAGGTTAACCCTATGGTACAGTCAGCCTGTGCACATCACTCCTTCTGACTGTCCTTAAAGTCAAGACAGGAGTCCACACAGCTCCACGCCAGAGAGGGAGAGGCTCTGTTTCAGTACCAAGACACAGCACTGAATAGCTCTTTGTTGCCTGCAACTGTCTGTCTTTTCCGTGAGGAGAAAAGCAAAGCTTTTGTCTTCCAGTTTTTAAGTCCATCTGATTTGCACACAGAGTGTCTGACTTTTCTCCTGCCCATTTGCCTTAGAGAAGGCTTGTGGATTTGGGTCCAGCCTGCCCAAATAAAAGCTTAAAGGTTTTCACATTCCTTCTGCCTAAAAGCTACCAGGATTCTGCTGTTTGCATTTTATTTATAGAGGTACAGCAAAAAAAAAAAAAACGCAAAACCAAAAAAACCCACATTCTCACCGTCCCCTGCCTGAATGATTTTAAAGTTCTCATTACAAAAGACCCTTAATGTTACTAGAGCTCAAAGACACTAGAATTTGGTCTGTACTGATTTTCTCAGGCTGATGGCATCTGGTAACTAGCTGTTTTCCCTGAGCAGTACTTGGTTTCCCCCGTTTGCATAGATTTCATACTGCCACAAAGGAACGAAAGGCGTTTTGAAAGGAAGAAAACATAGTTCTTAAACCACAAGAATGGCCCAGGGGCAGGTGTAATACCTAAAATTACTTGAAATTCAGTCAACAAAAGAGAGTTTAAAGTAATTTCTGACTGCATAGCTTTAGTATAGTATCATTAGAGGGACCCTCCAAGTAAAGTTGAGTTTTTTAAACAATTCATTTGCAGGACATGTTCTTTTAGCAATGCTATGATTGAAAGTGCTTTCAAAAGCAAACTGAAAGTCTTGCATTCAAGGCTTTTATCTTTCCAATCTCTTTTATTTATTACGGGTTGTATCCTTCCTCCAGATCCAGAGCCTCAGAAACTACAAATCAGCACACCTCTGTGGGAAGTACTGAAAGTAACTAGATTTAAATCCGCTGGAGGTCTGGTCATTCAGTGGTTTCACTATGTGGCAGGAGAAAAGAATTGTCACATGCAGAAACTGATGCACCGACTCAGCCATTGTTTAAGAGTATGCTTGCCAGAATTGTTGCTGTTCAGCTGTAACTTGTCTACCATCTGATCTTCTTCCTAGCTTTCTTTTTAGAGTCACAAGGGATGGAAGACTGCTCACTGTTGTGGTACCTGCAGGCAAAAAAACAGAAAAGGCTCTGTCTTAGGATTTTTTTTATTGAAACAGAGCTCACTGTGAGGCCTGGCCTAAGCAAGAAAAGGGCTACTACTGTCATCCCAGAAACATCCCACAACGACACAGTTGTTACAGAAATCACAGGCTGAACATCCTTTGACTCGAATATGAGAAACAAATGAGAGTGGGTAAGTCAATGAGGGAGAACAGTGCGGGAATGTAACTACATATACTGTGAATGTATACTGTTTACTTCACTTGTAATGGATTTGAGGCCTAGGGTTTCTTTCAGTTTTGGCGTGGTCATCAAAGGTTACCTTTTTGAGGGACTCCAACTGAATAATTATGTTTTGAGATAATTTAGCAAGATTAATGGAAAACAAATTTGCCCAAATAGAAGATCACATGAACATTCATCAAAATCAAAGGCTAAAAACCCCAGCCCAAACAACAAACCACTAATAATTCAGCCTAGTTGTGAAATCTGGTGCTTCAGGCTGAAGCTCTCATCCTATCCCCTCGGAGGACTGAGACATGGAAAGAGAAACTTGCATTTAACAGTCGATAAGATGCTTCTTTTGATTAATAATGTCTTATTTTTTTCTTGCTGGCTGTCCATTGTAAGACTGCAGCTGTTATATGCAACACCACCTCTTTTCTTGGACTAGAAACAGGGAAGAGTTTCAACAAAACCTACTAGTTCTTGGTCTCATTACACAACACTGTCTTATGGGGTCCCAAAAAATTTGTGTGGTGGGTTAGCTGGGAGAACTGGGAAAGGCCTTTCCCATGTGCTGTAGAAGAGCCAGAAGCCCTCCAGGGGAAAAGCAAGGACAGAAGGGTTTCACAGCCACATTTTGAGAGTTGTGTTTCAGAAAAGAAACAGGTTCTCTCCTGAAAATATACAGTTAAATTGTGAATTATATGGTTACACTGCAAATTAAATCACCAAAGATTTCCTTCAAGGCTTCTTGCTGTAGATGCAGGAGAAATGGGTGTATTCTTAGGGTAAGTTCTGCTCATTGCAGAAGAAAAGCTGTCTCCTGAAGGGGCTGGCAGTGAGGATGGTATAATATGCTAAAGGAGTAACAGCAACATAATTGAATAATTTAACTGATGCAGCCACATTAAGGACAAGGGGAAGCCTGTGGGAGACTGAAATTTGCAGCCAAGAAGCGCAACAGTCAGAGCAGAGGGTCTGGAAACAAAACACCTCAAAAGCCAAATACTGTGGATGTGCTATTTCCATTGCAGGGCTGACCAGTCAGTCAGGTGCAAAGAAAAAATTGGAAACCAGAGAAAGCCTTTTCACTCCCCCCACCATTCTGAGGAACATTTGATCTAAGAGTTTTATGGAAATGCACTTTTCTGCCATCAAAAGGAGAGAAAGACAACAGCTACCTGCATAAATACTTATAAAAAGTGTCAAAACTAATAACCACTTCCAATTTATTGCTTTGGCACTTGAGCTGTTAAAACATTGGAGGAGAAGGAAAGGGATTAGTGAATAATGTGTTTATAGCACTGCTGCCACCCAATGTCAAGTGAGAGTATAAATATAATCAGAAAGACAACAGACTTGGGATTTCAACCAAAGGCTTCGAACAATAGGTTTAGAACAATAAGTATCTTTAATCAGATATACTTAAAGGAGCAAATATCACTCTGCCTGAATTGCACTGCTTATTTCAGAACAAAACAATGTATATTTGTATCAGAGCTCATGACTGAGATAGAGATAACAGCACCAGGTCTCATCCATGACCTGCTGATTTGTATCACCACATAGATGCCTGAAGTCCTGGGGTGGGGCTGCCCCCAGTTCCACAGACCTCCCCCAAGCCTCCCCTGCTCCCTGGCTGGGGCAGTAGGATGTGGGGTGAGGCCCTGAAGTGATCCCTGTGCCCCTTTGGACCTGATGCAGGCACTATAGGACCACACTTGCACGCTGTGGCTCTGACCTGGCACCTTCCTGTTTCCTGGTCTGGCTGGGGCCTGTGGAGGACAGGAGGTCTTCCGCTCAGGGCCAGGGAAGCTTAGAAGCCTGCAGAACAACTCGACTTTCTGTGGTAGTATCACTGGCACTGTTACAATGCATGTTACCAGGCAAAGGAAGAATACATCTGTGGTGAGAGACCACTACCCAGCATTTACTGTCCTGGAGTGGTCTCAGCAGTGAATGGCTGGGTTTGATACAAGCTGTATCAATATTAGTGATATTTAAAAAAAAAACCAAAACATAAATTCCGGACCATGACTGGCCTGGCTGCCTACCTTAGTGATGTTAAAAGTTTCCTCTCTGATGTGAAAAAGCTATGTCTTAAATCATGTCAGAATTTATTTCCCCTTAAACTATTTGGGTTATACCCATGTTCAGAAGATCACTTCTCTCCCACACCAGGCAAGAGACCATGAGATCAAAAACATCCTTAGGACACACCACCGACCTATGGCAACACAAATATTTGTACTGACTTGTTGTGAAATTTGCTTATAATCCTCACGAGTGAAGCAGATGCACTCATTATTTTCATAATCACAAGGACAAACAAGAGGCTCATCAAGAGAAATAAGTTTTCACCTGTAATAGGGTTCACTGGTTGTTAATTTCCTTTACCCATAATTTTCTCTTGTTTTTACCTTAACCCTTCAGCTACAGTAATTCACTGGTAAAACTTTTTTTTTTTTTTTTTTTTTTAACAAGAACAGGGGGTTCTGTCTTTCCTTTTTATGTATATGGTAATGAAAACAGCTGAATCAAACTTATGCAACATATAGCTAAACATACCCTTTGTACTGCAAGGGATCACTGAAACTTCTGTGCTACTGAAGGAACACAATACCCATGCTATACCATCTCTCTTGCTATGTGCTTAGATATTATGGCTGATGTTAAGGGCCATATTAACTGCTTTCTGGACACTAAGCCATGGTCCAGTGTCAACGCTCAGTTTGCCACATTGTGGGCTGGGCACCAGGGCCAGTTGTGGCCTCCCAACTGCAGCCACTTTCTCACAAGGGTTTTTTTTTCAACACTGGCAATGGTGCAAGGGAGCAGCCAAGCAGCAGAAATGCTCAGCCTGGGCCTGGGTGAGGAGCATGGCCCCTGGCACAGGTAGTGGCAGGTGATACTGATGGAGGAGGATAAGCCTAGGCGAGGAGCACGACCCCAACACCAGCAGCACCAGGGGGCACCAACACGGTAGGAAATGTCTGGAGAGTGCTCTGAAGCAGGCAGGCATGCTGTGCTCTAGGGGGCATCCGGCAGGATCAGGCACCCAGGAACACCTCGAATGCATGTGAGCTGAGGAAGCCATGGCTGGCACTGACTGAGGAGGAAAACATGCCTTGCTTGTGGCTTCTGGTCTTGTGCCGGTCCTGTTCCTGTTGCGGGGTGGTTTGGGGCCGGCACCACTCCCAGGAAGGGGCCCTGGCTGCAACAGAATCCGGGCCATGGCCACGCCTCACATCTCTGTTGTGCCTGCCTGTTATTTGGGAGGAAAATCTTTTCACTTGTGTCTTCTGGTTGTGTTGCATGTGGGGTGGTTTGGCGGTGCACCGGCAGCAGTCCTGGGCAGGAGTTCCAGCTGTGGCAGTGCCAGGCCAGAGACTGGGGCTGTGCCCCACAGTCCCAGGACTGGTCACTGTGGGGAAAGCTCTGGTGCCAGAGCTGCCTTAGGGCCGCTTCTCCCCATGCCATCAGTGACCACCCAGCCTGCCCCTGGCGAGCGCTGGTGTGGCTCTTGACCACAGCTGGGCTGGGAACAGCCCTGTCCTCCTCCATGGGGCTCCTGGTTGGTCTGGGCCCCTCCTGAAGCTCACTTGGCTTAGTTCAGCTTTATTTGATGTTCAGCATTTGGCTTGGCAATTACGCTTAGCAGAATGTGAAGCACAGCCTGTGGCTTCCCCAGTCCTGCTCCTGAGCAGGGTCAGGGTGAGGCTGACAGCTGGGGGCAAGTCAAGTGTTGTGCCAAGCTGAGCCATGGATAGGAACAGCCCCTCCTCGGCCCCAGTATTGCTGCATGTCATTTTGTACCTGAAATGCTCCTCACTGAGCAGAGGAGTTTCAACAAGGTGTTCATTCTTGCCTGCTTGTCTGGGGAGAAATGTTTATTTTCAGACTGAGCCCAGAGCTCTCTTTTTGTTATTTCTACCTTCCCTCCCCACTGACCGAGCAGCTTCTGCCGAAAGCGAGGGGTGGGCAGGAGAGGAGTTGTCCTTGCCTGGGACAGGGATAGGCATCTCCAGTGGGTTATGTGGTGTTGTGCGGGGCCATGCTGTGCACCCTGGGAGGTCTGACAGACCAGTTTCTCTCCCCTTTCACATGTACAGAGGAGACACCACTGCCTCATGCCACTGCCTTGCCTGTGCCCTGCAACCTGCACCCCCTTGTAGCATGGCTGACCCGGGAGACCTGGGGGGAAGAGGCCAGGCTCCCCGCTTGCAGAAGGACAACTTGCCTCCTTGCTGCTCCTGGCTGTGAAGAGCTTCTTGTTGGGGACAGCCCTGCCTGTACCTGCCTCAGAGCATGGATCTGGTTGATGGACACCCTGGCTCCAGGTAACTTCAACTCCAGCCAGGAGACACTCCTGCTCATAGACACTCCTTCCTGTTACAGCTGCAGGTTATCTCAGCTCTGTCTAATGAAGGCTAGTAGATACTCCTCAGTTCAACCGTGCTGGGAATGCAGCCCCAGCTGACAGATGCCACAGCTTGTTACAGCTCTAGATAACGGACTCTCCAGCTCTACAACAGCTCCAGCGACTGGACACTCCAGATAAGAGATGCTCCTGCTTCACACAGCTCTTGCTGATGACTGTCTAGCACTTTATTACTCATGAGGCCCCAGCTAATTTCAGTTCATGCTTCTGGCTCTATATTGCAGCTCCAGCTCCTGCACGGTTGCAATGAGAGGTGCTGCTGCTGCTTGTTTCAGGGTCAGGTAATTTCAATTCCAGCTACTGGACACTCCAGCTTCCTATAGCTCTGGCTTCTTTCAGTTTAAGGTAATTTCAGGTCCAGCTTGTTGAAGCTCTAGCTGTTCCATGGCAGTTCCATCTTCTTACAGCTCCAGCTGATGGACACTCAGGCTTGTTTCAGTTTCAGCTCCAGCTCATTCCAGCTCTGGCTACTGGAACCTCTGGCTAAGAGATGCTACTGCTTCATACAGCTCTGGCCACGAGATGCTCCAGCTTGTTCCAGCTCAAGTTATTTGAAGCTCCAAGTTATTTCACCTCCATCTTCTTGAAGCTCCAGCTTTGACTACTACAAGCAGCTTGACTACTGCACAGTTGGGATAAGAGATCTTTCTGCTTCTTACTGCTGCTGCTTGTCACAACTCCAGCTGATGGACACTCGGGCTTGTTTCAGTTATTTTCTGTTATATTCAGTTATATCAGGTAATTGCAGCTCCAGCTCTATACAACAGCTGCAGCTATGAGATGCTCCAGCTTGTTCCAGCTCCAAATGATGGACACTCCAGCTCAAATAATGTGAAGCTCCAACTGATTTCAGCTCCTGCTTCTTACAGCTCTAGCTGACAGTCGCTCAGCTTGTTTCCGTTTCAGCTCCAGCTCATTCCAGCTCCACTTTGTTGAAGTTCCACCTCCAGCTACTGGACGCTCAGGATAAGAGATGCTCCTGCTTCTTACAGTTCTTGCTGATGGACCCTCGGCCCTCCAGCATGTTACTGCTCAAGGTATTTGAAGCCCTATGTTGTTTCAGCTCCTGCTTCTTGAAACTCCAGCTCTACATGGCAACTCTGGCTACTTGACACTCCAGAAAAGAGATGCTGCCTCTTCTTACAGCTCCAGTTAATGGGTGCTTCAACTCGAGCTCATATACACTCTTACTGCTGCATATTCTGGCTTGTTAACTGATGCTCCTTCTTGTTACAAGCTAATTGCAGCACCCTGGGCTTTTGCAAGGTTGTAAATCAATCACTGTTGTAATTTGAATATGCATACGAACTGTCATAATTGATACACAACTGTACATTGTCTAAATATTGGCTAATTATTTAATAACTATTCCAGTCATTGTACAAACCTTGAATAAAGAGTTGGAAAAAAGCACCTTTCTTCCCAGAGACTAGCTCAGACATTCAGCCTGGTGCACGCCAGCCTCCCTAACTTCAGGGATGAATGTGACCAGACACCCACTGCCCCCACACAACCTGCCTACCTGGTCCCCACCCACTTAGCCTCTGCTTCCAAGTCCCAAAAATGCAGCACTTCACTTTTTTCTGAGTCCCAGAAACACAGGACTTAGCCTGCTCTTTTTCTGAGCTTCAGAAATGCAATGCTCACTCTGTTCTTGAGTCCCAAAAACACTTAATCTCTGTTTTCAAGCACTGAAATGCAGGACATTTAGTCTTTTTTAGAGCATCAGAAACACAAGGTTGTGCTTTTGAGACCCCAAACCAGCCCCAAAGCTTGTTTTAAAGCCCAAAAATGCAGCACTTAATATCTGTGTTCAAAAGACTAAATTGCAAGACCTGGTTTGCATTTTCAGTCCCCAAAACCAGCACTTAAGTGGTTTTTTTTTTCCGAGCCCCAAAGCCACAGCATTTTATTGGGTACCCACGAATAACATGTCATGCTCAGTCTCGCCTCACACTCACTGAATGGCTGCTAAGAGCAGGAACGATAGAAAAGTCTCTTGTCACAGATGATCCGTGCCATGAAGCGGGGAGTCAGCCAGGTATCCCCAGCAAGGGTCCATCTGTCTGGGAGATCTCATTCAGAGCAGCTCTTACAAAGAAGCTTACCTTGGGTAGATATTGTGTTACTTTTAAACCTTTTTTTGTACAGACATGTTAAGTGGGTGTAGGACACCGCTTTCCAGAGCGCTTGTTGCTGGAAGGTCAGCTCACTGTTGTTGCAGTTTCTGTGCTGGCTCACAAGGAGGTCTCAGCTCCCAACGGAGTTCATCAGGGATGCCTTGGGCATCATGGCTCAGCAGTTGTCCCTCTCAGCCAGTCCATTACTGGGTTGGCTCTGTGGCTGCTCCCACAGCTGAGCTGAGGGTCCCTCTCCCCTGAGGCCAGGGGCTCAATGAGGAGCAAGACCTGTCAGGGTCTGGCCCAACAGTGGCAGGTCCTCCCTGGGCAGAGGTCAAGGTTGGGCCCTGGGTAACCAGCAGCGAAGCAGGGTGGTGGGTGAGCACTCAATTCCCTCTGGTAGCTGCCCCTGCACTGCCTCTCTCAGCAGTGTATGAACACAGGTGTAGGGGGGTCAGTGTCACATGGGGAGCACTGGGGCACAGCAGTGCTGTGGGAGCTGGCACAGCCCCCCCAGACCAAAACCTCTCCTAGGTGCCTCACATGTGGGGGGGCTGGGAGCTGAGAAGGGAGATCAGGCAAGGTGAAGTTGTGCCAGGCTGGGAAGAGTCTGTCCTCAGCCCCTGTGCTGCTCTCCATTGTTTTGTGCTGTGCTGAAATGCACCCTGCTTAGCAGAGAAGTTTGAGCAAGATGCTCTTTCTTGCCTCCCCTTCTGGGGAGAAACGTGACTCTTTTGGCTGGGGAGGGGGACAGGCATCTCCTGAGGGGTCTCTGGGGCTGGGCTGTACACCTCGGAGCTCAGACTGACCAGTCTCTCTCCCCATCACAGGGACAGAGAAGACTCTGCTGCTTTGGGCTGTCACCTCGCCCTATGGTCCACAGTCTGCACCCCCTTGCAGCAAGCAGGCCCCAGGAGAGCTGGGAGGACCCCCACCTCACTTCTGCCCTAAAGACTGGGAGAGACAGGCATGTGGCACAGACCACTAGGCTCCCTGCTGCTCCTAGTTCTTTGTTGAGGACAGCCCTGCCTGTACCCACCTTGGAGCATGGATCTGGCTAATGGACACCCTGGTTTGTTACACCTCCAGCTAACAGACACTCCAGCTGAGATGCTTCTGTTTCATACAACTCCACCTGAGGGACACTTGGGCTTGTTTTGGTTTCAAGCTGTTACAGCTCATTGAAGCTCCAGCTCTATACAGCAGCTTCTGCTACCAGAACTTCCAGCCAATGGATGCTCAGGCTTGTTTCAGTTACAGGCAATTTCAGCTTCCAGTTCCAGATGCTCCTGCTTCTTCCAGCTCTGCATGATGGATACTTCAACTTGACAGTCCAGTTCCAGCTCATACACACTTCAACTGCTGGATTCTCTATCTTTTTAACTGATGTTCCCTCTTGTTACCAGCAATCTGGACTTTTGGCAAGGTCGTACATCAATCACTGTCATAATTCTATGTTGTCTAAATACTGACTTTGTAACTGTTCCAGTGTTTGTACAAACCTTGAATAAAGAGCTGGAAAAAGCACCTCTTACCCATCTCAGGCATTGAGTTTGGCCTGGTGAATGCCAGCCTTCCTAACTTTGGGCAAAAACACAACCAGACCCTCACCTCTGGTGGGGGCCTGTGCACCCCACCCACCCCCCTCCCTGCCACTAACACCCTCCTACTCCCTCCTCTGTCTCCCACCTGCCTCCCCAAAGGACCCCCCTGAGCCTTCATTTTGGGGTCTGAAAATGGCCAACTTATCTTCCAAGTCCCAAAAATGCAGAGCTTGGGTTTTTTCCCTGAGTCCCAGAAACATATGATTTAGCCTGCATTTTCAAGCACTGAAAATGCAGGACTTCGTCTTCCTCTGAGTTTCAGAAACTCAGAGGTCACCCTCTGGTTTTAAGCCCTGAAAAATAAATGACTTCATTTTTTTTTTCAGGAGTCAGACAACAAAAACAAACAAACAAACAAACAAACAAACAAAACCAACCCACAAATCACCACAGCATGTATCTTGCTTCTATGCTTCAGAAAGAAATTGCTTCGTTTCTATTTTCAAGAGCTGAAAACACAGGACTTTCCAAGCTTCAGAAACATAGGGCTCTGCCTCTGCTGTTGAGACCCATAACCAGACCCCGGAGCTCATTTTCAAGGCCCAAAAATGCAGTATTTGTTTCTGTGTTCACAATGGAAACACAGGACTTTTAGTCTGCATTTTTAGTTGCTAAAACACAGCACAGAAAGTGGTGGGGTTTCGGTTTTTTTTCCAAGCCCCAAACCACAAGACTTGGTCTCCATTTTCATGCTCTGAAAGTGTTGGTCTTAGTCCGGTTTTAAACTTCAGAAATGCAGGACCCCTGCTCTGGTTTTGAGCCCCAAAAAGGGAGCACTTTTAGTCTCCATTTTGAAGGCTAAAACCCCAACCTTCTGTTTTGGTACCCGGAGTGTGATGTGATGTGTGAGTGTAGACCAGCCTCAGCACTGTGCCTCCGGGGCACCATATGCAGTTTTCAAGAAGTGCTTGGGAACTGGGGAGGGGGTACAGGGGAATGGGCACCCTCCTTGCTGTATTTCAGGCTTTACTTCCCCAGCACCACCATCACCATGTCCCACACGCTCCAAACCCCTTCCAGGCATAGCAGATTGCAGGCCCCCACGAACAGCATCCCAGGAGCTAGAACCCAGCCGGGCAGGGAAGGCACCGACCCTTCTCCAGGGACCCCTCAGGGCAAAAGCCCTCCTTCAGGGACAACCCCCTCCTCCAGAACCCCCTGCTCCAGGGGACCCCTTCCGGCGACACCCCCTCCCTCCTGCAGGGTACACACGCCCCTTCACACACGCACTCCCCAAACTTCTCTATAGACTCTCGGCCCCGGTCAGCAGCAGCCGGGAGCTCCTCCCTGCCCGTGCAGACACGGCGCCGTCCG
>NW_009648959.1:103472-115972 GCF_000708025.1 Charadrius vociferus
CCCGGCCCCGAAACCCCACAGCCGCCGCGGGCAGCCCCGCGCTGCCCCGGCCCCACCACTGCGGCGGCAGCTCCACTGCGGCACGCCTGGGGGCGCGGGGATGGTCCTCGGCCCCCCTAGTCCGCAAAGCGGGCTCGCCTAGGGACCAGCACTGCAGAAACCCTGGCGGCAATGAAAGCCGCCATTGCACCGGTACCACCAAACCAAGAAATACAACCAGACAAGACTGAACAAATAAAGCCCAGCGAAAAAAACAAATCTCCCCAAGCAGGCACAGAAGAAGAAAGTCAGTTTCGGCCCTGTGGAAATGCACCCTCTGTTTACTGTGACAGAAAACAAGGCAGAGGGAAGATAAAAGGCTCTAGGACCTTCCCCACCAGGCACCTCAGCATGCTAGAGAAGGGCTTGCCATTCACAGCAGGCCCAGACTCCTTAGCCATGTCCAAGGTGGGGTGAGGGTGAGTGGCTCCTAGAGGGGTTACTTTTCTAACCCTCCTGCCACTCTTCTCTCCACTGCTCATTCAGGAGCTTCTGAGGCTCAGGGAAGGAGAAGGCAGAGGCAGAGCTAAGGTATGGGATCTCACATCCCATTTCAGCCCCCACGACACTGCCCCAGGCTGGGGTCTGCCGCGGGGATGAGGGTTGCTCAGCAGGCACTCCAGTCTCTCTGTCTCTCCCATAGTGGGACCCTCAAGGGACCAGCTCCATTTCACACAAACATCCTGCTGCCATCACTTTAAGTTCAGTGCATTCTATAGACAGGGCAAGAGACAGCCGTGAAATCCCATCCTCTTTTCCCTTCCCTGTTTCATATGGAGCATTTTGTGTTTATTCAGGGAGTGGAGTGGTGTGGGACATATTTCTTGGATGATTTCATGAGAAGCCTGCCAGCCTTCACAGGGCATTTTTCAGTTGTACTGGGTCATCGCCCATGTTCACACAGAGAATGTTGCAAAGTGTAAATGTGTTAACACAGCCGGGTCACCTCCTGCCATTTTCTCTCTTGGGAGCAGGGGAACATAGGTCTGTCTCGGTCAGACCCCAGATAGCAGTCTTGCCACAGGCTGGCCAGGCTCTGCCCTGAGGGAAATTTTTTTCTGCTAGCCACTGCACTGCCGCCCCTTCACAAACCCTGGACTGAGCACATCCAGGGTGCCCCCAGAGACCTCAGAGCCAAGACCAGGATGGGTCCTGGGGCAGCAGCCAGCCGGCATGTCCCTGTCAGCAAACAGACTGGGCAGAGTGAGTCCATCAGGGGCAGAGGCTGCAGGCTAGAGGGAGTCCTTCCAGAGGATGGGGACAAGCAGCGACAGGGAAGAAGGAAGGTGTGAGAAAAAATGATGGGCTGGAAGGAGTGGGTTTGTTTTCCAAAGTGTGACAGGTTGCAGCTGGAGCACAGCCAGCCCCTGGTAGGAGGGTGGCTCCTCAGAGAGGCAGAAGCATCTCTGGTGTCATACAGGCTCCAGTGTGTAGGGTATAGTTGGGTCAGGACCTTCTGCCTGCCTGGGCTAAGGGGCTGCCAATGGGCGCAGCAGCTTCTTACCTCTTTGAGAGGGTCCTGCCTGGGCTGATCCTCTCCTTTGGAGTGGGGGAAAATCTCGCACAAGCTGGAATGTGCTGGGTCCTGCAGCTAGGTGCAGGGGCTGATTGCACCAGGCTGCCTGTGGACCGCAGCTCCTGGGGGGCTGACCTTCACACACATTCTGAGAGCAGACAATGCCTGGGGCAGAGCACCAGCCAAGGGGTCAAGCAGAGGGAGGTTGGGGATTTATTCATGCAAAAATAATATAAGCTAGCTAGAAATGTCCTGCAGGGTCCTGCAGGTTCTGGCTTTTTCCTGCAGTAATTTGGATAAAAAGGCTCTGCTTTACAAACATGGGTGCAGAGGTTTATAAACAAGGCTCCAGCAATGATACTACACCAAAACACTTGGAGAACTCCAGACAAGTAGGGGGCTTACTCTGCGGCAGGGGTCTGGGGCTGGACTCATCACCAGGGGCTGCCAGAAGCCCCCTCTGCACTGGGGTGCATCCTTGCTCCTCGCAGAATGCTGAGCCCAGGGGCTGCAAGACTTCCCAAACTGAAGCTGTCCCTACTTTGGGCACCAGCAGAGAGGCACTGAAGGGGCACTGGGGTTTGTCGCCGAGGTCTTTGGCCAGGCCCACTGGACACCGCTGCCCTCGGGGAAAGCTGGGCATGCAGTCACATTAACTCAGCACAGCCATAGCAGTGGCACTGGTAGGGCAAGGGGTTTGTGGCAGGGCAGAGGTACCATTGAGGAACTGGAAGCACTCAAATCCACATGCCCGCTGTCCTCCCAAAAGGAAGCTGCTGTAGGCCTCCTGGAAATCAGGAGTTATCAGGGTCTGGGGCTGTAATGACTCATGGAAATACTCGATTCATTTAACCGAGTATAAAAAACTGTCTCGCATGCCATCGACCCCACAGATCCCATCACGGGCTTTTTTTTAACACTGACTGCAAATGTGTACTCCATTTCCACAGGCAGCCAAGAACATCAGCATCTTTTCCAACATAGCACTATTGATTCATTCACACACAGCAGGATAAAAGCTTATGGCAGATGATGTGTAACACAATCGTCATCATCTGCATGGAGGTTTGTTTGGGTTTGGATTTGTTCTGGGACAGTTCTTGCAGAAAATAGTGCTCTGTGCTTGCTGGCCAGCCAGGGCTGGAGGCAGAGGGAGATGTGTGAACGGATGCTCACATGCGCCCAGATGGTGGCAAGCAGATAGCCGTTAGCTGGTGAACCAGCGTGCAAGCGTGACCTCCTCTGCTGGGCAGAAATTGCAGCATTAATGGCATGCATGCATGAGCACCCAATATTTCTATGCATGAACACCCCATGAAATTATGCATGCGCATCCAATTATTTCACGAGTGACCTAAAAGTTCATGCATTAGTGCCCAATTAGTTCACACGAGTGCCCAATTAATTTATACCTAACCATCCAATTACTTCATGCTCAAGCACCCAATTTTACACATGAGCATCAAGATAGCTCACACAAGCATCCAATCAATTCATGCCTGAGTGCTCAATCAGCTCACACATGAGCAGTCATTTCTCATGTGTGCCCCATCAGTACATGCATGAGCACCCGTTTAGTACAAGCAGGAGTGCTGTGGTGAGCAGAAACTGCAGGGTACAGGTCACTGGGGGCATCATGGGCCAAAATGCCAGCTGGCAAGAGAAGCCCGCAGACCACTGCTTAGACAGAGTTAAGGAAGACGGGGAGCTGTGAGAAGCCATGCAATCATATCGTAGAATCATATAGAATCATAGGATGGTTAGAGTTGGAAGGGGCCTTAAAGATCATCTAGTTCCAACCCCACTGCAGGGACACCTTCCACCAGGCCAGGTTGCTCAAAGCCCCGTCCAGCCTGGCCTTGAACACTTCCAGGGATGGGGCATCCACAACTGCCCTGGGCAACCTGTTCCAGTATCTCACCACCCTCAGAGTAAAGAATTTCTTCCTAATATCTAATCTAAATCTTCCCTCTTTGCATTTAAAACTGTTACCCCTCATCCTATAAAGAATCCCTGATAAAGAATCCCTCTCCACCTTTTCTGTACGCTTCCTTTAAGTACTGTAAGTACTTTTCTGTACGCCCCTTTAAGTACAGTAAGTAAGCTGCTATATGGTCTCCCCAGAGCCTTCTCTTCTCCAGGCTGAACAACCCCAACTGTCTCAGCCTGTCTTCATAGGAGAGGTACTCCAGCCCTCTGATCATCTTTGTGGCCCTCCTCTGGACTCGCTCCAACAAGTCCATGTCCTTCTTATGTTGGGGGCTCCAGAGCTAGATGCAGTAGTTACCACACTTCTGATGCAGCCCAGGATGCGGCTGGCCACCTGGACTGTGAGCGCACATTGCCGGCTCATGTTGAGCTTCTCATCCACCAACATACCCAAGTTCTCCTCCTCAGGGCTGCTCTCAATCCATTCTCCACCCAGCCTGTATTTGTGCTTGGGATTGTGCCAACCCACGTGCAGGACCTTGCATTTGGTCTTGTTGAACTTCATGAGGTTGGCACAGGCCCACCCCTGAAGCCTGTCCAGGACCCTCTGGATGGCATTCCTTCCGTCCAGTGTGTCAACTGCACCACTCAGCTTGGTGTCATCAGCAAACTTGCTGAGGGTGCACTCAATCCCACTGTCTATGTCGCTGACAAAGATGTTAAACAGCACTGGTCCCAGTACCAACCCCTGATGAACGCCACACATCATTGGTTTCCACTTGGACATAGAGCTGTTGACTGCAATTATTTGAGTGCGACCATCCAGCCAGTTCCTTATCCACCGAGTGGTCTGTCCATCAAGTCTATGTCTCTCAATCAGCCATTACAAGCTTTTACTGTGTTTACGGACGGGTCTGGAAAATCGCACAAACAGTCATTTTATGGTGGGACGATCAACGTAGACAATGGGACATAGAGACTGTTCCTGGTTGTCCCCAGATAGTGGAACTGACTGCGCTTTATTCGCTTTATTACAAGAACTTATCTTTCTCTTAGACTCTCGCCCTCACCCCTATTTTGTTATGCATGTCAGGGCACATACCTCTTTACCTGGCTTTATTGCAGAATGGAATCGACAAGCTGATATGCTGACATTACCAGTACAAGTATTGCCGGATCGTGTGGCACAAGCTAAACTAAGCCATTCTTTCTTTCACCAGAATGCTGGAGGTCTCAAACGGCAGTTTGGGCTTACCTCCCAACAAGCGTCTAATATTATCGCCGCCTGTCCTGACTGCTAAAGGCATTCTTTCCCATCAATAGCAGGAGGGGTTAATACTAGAGGACTACAGAGCTTAAAACTATGGCAAATGGATGTTACGCACTCCAGAGTTTGGTAAATTAAAGTATGTCCATTCCTCTATTGACACCTTTTCAGGTGCTTTGTTTTCTTCTTGTCACACAGGGGACAAGGCGCATGATGTCCGCAAGCATTTGATGCATGCTTTTGCCACCTTGGGCATACCCTCCCAAATAAAAACGGACAATGGTCCCGCATATGTCTCAACTGCAACAAAGGACTTTCTTGACTCATGGGGTATAACCCACATTACCGGTATTCCTCATTCCCCTACAGGTCAATCTCTGATTGAACGCCCCCATCAGTCTTTGAAGCGCTTACTGCAACAACAAAAAGGGGGAATGGGGACTGCAACCCCTGAGGAACAAGTAAAGAAAGCTTTGTATGTTTTTAATTTTTTGAATTGTTCTTTAATAGATAATAACCCTCCGATAGTTCAGCATTTTAATGTGAATGCTTCACTTGAAGCACAAATTAAAGCCCCGGTGTTGGTTTGTAATCCAGAAACAGGTAAGATCATGGGACTGTATCTTCTTGTTACATGGGGAAGAGGTCATGCTTGTGTCTCCACAGAAAAAGGCCCCACATGGATCCCGGCGAAGAACGTACGACCCTTTCGTGAATCCCTACAACAATCATCCGGTGAGGACTCCGATCATCCTCTGGATCATTCCCTCGATCAACAAACTCCTGATCCTTCTGGGACTACGAACGATTGAGGCGGTGTGGACTGAACGCTGTGGACTGAAAATGACTAAATGAATCAATGTGAAGAAGTATCAGTCGTGGAAATTTCTTGTACTGTATGTGGGTGCTGTGAGCCTTGGGTCTTATGTGTGTGCTATAACTGCAAAAAGGAATGGTGACATAGAGCAGTATTAGCCAAACGGTGGTGTGAAGGCTGCCTTGTTAAGGAAATTAATACTGTTAAAATTTTGCTTACTTCAGGTCACGAGACAACAGAAGGACAAAGATATTGGGAATATTTTTTATTTGTGGGGATAGGGTGTGTCCCATCATGCCTTCTCATATAAAAGAAGGTAGCCTTGGACGCCTTTCTGTCCTGACTCCTAATTACACCTATGATCTTACAACACCGTTTCTCTCATAGGGCAAAGCGTGGCATTCATGCATATGCTCCTGATTGTGACGATCACGTGGAGTTTTGGTCTTTTGGCCAACACTTTGCTGCCTCTCTTTTGGTACCTGGAGCGGCCGCTGAGAAAGCATTAGCGACTTTAGATAAGCTTGGCTGCTGGCTTGTTAACAAACAAATGCTACTAGTAATGCATTGTCTAGCCTTTTATTAGATGTAGATAGTGTTCGCCATGCTACATTGCAAAATAGATTTTTTGCTTTTAGCGCAAGGCCATGGCTGTGAGGATTTTGATGGGGGCTGTCAGGATGGTTAAGGAGTTTGGTGAAGACAATTGTATATGCCTTGGCTGTTTTTGTTTTCTTGTTACTCTTTTTGTCCTGTTTGTTGCAATATCTACAAAAGTTGATAGCGCGCTCTATGAAGAAAGTTCTTTTTGTGCAACAGGAGGGGGGAGATGTGGGACAAGGCCTGAAAGACAAGACTCCAAGTACCATCCAATTGATAGATGGAACTTGTAGGCCACAAACCCTGGGAGGACAAAGAGGTTAATGGAAAACCACCAACAGAATGTTGACTGATGAGTCATACCGAGATGTTAAAAAGAGGAGCAGATGGTATAAAACGAGAAGTAACAAAGTTGTACAATGAAGGCTTAACTGCTGATTGCAAAAACTTACTTAAAGTGCCCTTTGTTTGTTACTAACCAATCGGGGGTTGCCGAACAGGTGATGTTTAGCTAAAAGAACCAATCTGTTTGAAACACACAGCTAATGAAAACATATATAAACACGTGGTCGTGTACAATAGATCGACATTTGCTGACGCGGAAGCACGGACAGATACACCATGACCAATATGATCAGGGTAAATGCCACTTTATTGCACAGATAGCTCAGCTAATATAGACAACTTTCTCCCGCGCCACGCAACACTCAAGCAATAATTGGTTACATGCATAGTTCAAACAAGCATCTCTACTATATGATTGGCTAGCCCCAGCTGTTCACTCACATAGTTATCTACTTCTATGTTTTACTCAAAAATCCTGCTTATCGGTACGTTCAGCAACAGTTCTTTCCTCCCTCCACATAACTCAGCCGTTCACAAAGCACAATTTGACCTTCGACATTCCTTGAAGCTTACACTGTCGTCAACAAGTTCTCAGTGCTTGGGATGCTCACAGGGTGACCACTGATCTCTAAAAATTCTCCCACAGACATTTTGCTTGCATCAAGCTGTGTCCCATCTCTCAATCGCGGCACACCTTGCTGTTCATGTTGCTTGTGCTGAGACTGAACATCATATGCCTTCACCATGACTCATCTTTCCCAGTGCTGCAAGGACTAAATGCCTCTTTGCTGCCCTAGAGGGACCAAGCTGGCATCTTTGCCCAGGGAGCTGGCAGCAGTGCCTCAGTGCCACAGTAACACTCCTGTCCCAACTGACTGAAGAGATGGGCAGGAAGGGAGGAGGAAACCACCCCTTCTTTCCTGCAGCCTGAAGACCAATTGCCAGCAAGTGAGATGGATCTCTGATGTCACATTCCCACCATCTGCCACTTCTTGGTGCAGGGTCACCTCAGGTGCTTTTCCAGTGAAAATTGGTTCTTTTCAGGAGCATCAACACTACTTTAAAGGTCTTTATTCTAGCAGAGCAGTCCACAAACATCTTTCCTGGCTCACCAGAGCACCTAGGGGCTGAGAAGCATGGTCTGTCAGGGGGTCACTGCATCTGCTCAACCCTTGGGAGGAGGCAGAAGAAGTTCTCCATGCCCATGTGCCCAGTGCCCGACTTCTGTCAAACTTCAGTACTGACCCCATCAATCCCTTGCCATTGCTTTTTTCAAGGGTTGCACTAGAAGCTGTTTTCTTTATTCCTGCCTGTAGGAGCTGGGGAGGTCTCCAGCTTGTGCAGTTTCTCTTGCAGTGGGCCTGGGTCAGGTGGCAGCTGGCATTTCTAGGAGGTGACAGAGCTTACAAACCCTTTGCCTCAGCTGATCCAAACAAATAAGGTGCTCACTCTCTTCTCCTGCTTGACTGACTGTGCCCTGGGTATTACCTACCTCTCAAGCTTTAAACTGTTGTTGCAAGTCAAAATTTCCAGGTGAATAAATTGGCACAAACTGCATATTACACAACTACTGATATGATAAACGTAGGCTCTGACTTCACTGTGCACTGTCGCCATGTGCTTTCCTGCCATATTTATGCCTCCCTCCTAGCTTAGGGAGGAGATGTGCACTGCAGAGCATAGTGGAGGATGTAGATATATCTATAAAAAAAACACAGGTATGTATTTACATCAGGTCAGCTACTCCATAAAAACCATCCCAAGAAAGCTCTGGATTTAATTAAATGCAAAACAGACTTTTCCCTGTTTCAGAGAACAAAACAAACTGCCTTGACTCTCTTGGTGTTTACCAGGAGGTAGGAACATGCAGGCAGGCAGTGACTATGCTTCCAAAGGGATCTGGTCCTTGCTTGGACAAACACTCACTGAGCAGAGACAAGGAGCCAGAGCTCCATCCAGCTGCACACCAAGCCGCGCTTGCAGCATCCCAGGCAACCATAGTACCTGCAGAGCAGGGGCAGAAATGACATGGGGCGTGTAGGAAACCTGAGTTCTTTGTGGGTAGCAGTCAAGGGCTGGGTAGGATGCCCTCAACACCAACACCAGACAATTGATAGATGCATTGAATACCTGAATGCCAGTCATGCCAACTGCTTCCAAGAGCCGGGTGTAGGGTTTTCCAGTACTTGCTTCACTTGATTAGTGGTGAAGTTAAGATATCTCCCCCACTGGCTTAAGTAGCATCAGTTTCAGGTCACCACTAAATTGCTGAATATAATGTCAAGGGGAAAAAAAAGAAAATACACAAATCTGCTCAAAATATAAAATGAAACAAGCGTACCAGAGTCCCACATAATTTCTCACTCGCAGGTAAAAGAGGGTTAACTTTTCCTTACTAGAAAGGTTACACTGAATTACAGAGGAATGTCACTTTTTGAGGGTTATTTGCTGTGAATCTCTACCCACAAGCCTACACTGCTTTTTAAGAAAATGAAGCTCTGCAACCCAGTTACAAAATCACAGCTTTAAGACAGAACTGATTGTAATCTTAGCAGGGCAATGAATTTTAAGGTTCATCTATGAGACAACCATCCACAGAATAAAATCCTTAAAATTACAGATTCCAGGTCTTTTGCAGCAAACACACTGAGATTCACTGACTAGGAAAATCGCCTCCCCTCCCTTTATGTACATATACTGACTTAAAAAGAATAAATACATACATACATAAATTAGCCTACACCAATTGGACACAGTGTCAGAGTTTCAGAAGTTCACTCCAAGCTTAAGGCACTTGCAAAACACAATTCTGTTCCAAAAGAAAGCAGCAAAGCAATAGCTCTGGCAATTAAATGAGCTCTGCCATGGTCATAGTGACACTAATAAAGCAGGTGAAAAACTTAGCTCCTAAGAGAACATTTCTGCATGCAAAACATAATTATTAAAATCGGTCTCTATACATTTGTACTAAGAACACATTCCTGCCTGCATGAAGGCTAGAAAAAAAAAAAAAAAAAAGAGAGGTCCTTTCACAGCCACATCAGTTAGCAATTAAAATCCCTTGTTAGTCGCATGCAAACACAGTAAACTGAAGTGTTCTTTCGACATAAGGGCTGTCGAGGGCTAAAGCTGACAGCAACATCCCCCTGTGTTATTGATTTCAGCTAATTCACAACTGCAGCAAGTGGCATGGGCAATATTCAACACTTCCAACAACTAAAAGGACACATGTGTTTTAAAATGCACCAAGGCTAAGGGTGTCTGTCAGATCTTGTGACCATAGCACATCCCACTGCTGAGACAGCCAGTCCTACTCTGAGCCTGCCTCATCCACTCCCCACCGAAGTCTGGAGGGAGGACTCCAGAAATATAAGGGTGCTCAGTCTGAGCCAGGTACCTTCACTGTGCTGGGCAGAACACATCTTCAGATCGAAACACACTAAATTTTTACCATCATAGGCCAAAACCACTATTTCTAAGCAAGACAGCATGATAAGAGCGCCATTTGGCAAAGGTGGCTCCTGGCTGAGAAATAGCAAATTCCAATTTACAAGACTGAAACCCCAAGGTCATTAAAAAAACATTCTTCCTCATTGCTCACGAAAGCCAAAATTAAGAACCATTTGGGCTTAACTTCCAACACATCTGGAAACCAAACAGCTCAGCTAATAGAACACTTCATTGCTTGCGCAAAGCTGCTCAGTGCACTGAGAGAAATCTGACAGCTCTTGAATCACATTGAAAGCACTCAGACGCCTGCTTTCATGAGACTTCAAAACAAAGCTTCATTTTTCTAAGACAAGAAGCTAACCAAATTCAGCACTTGCACATCACTCACTCTCCTTGCTGAGTGTAGCCTTACTGAACACTGAGTAGTAGTGCTCGCTGTGTTGTGTTGTGCAACCTACCTCACCCCCCAAAACAAGCTGAAGACAGTATTCAGGGTGTTACCCAACCGCAGCTTGAGAAACAAAAAGTTACCTAGGAAGTTCCTTCAATAAGTCTATCCTGCAGAGCTGAGCCTCTTTCCATAAAAAGTTTATGCACAGCTCAGGGTGTTCTGGGACACCGTAGGTAATCAAGAACAGGAGTTTCTTTCACAACCCACCATTACACACACCTGCCATTAATTCTTACTCAGCATAGGCTGGACATGCCTAGCATGGAAGGGAAGCCAGAAGCTTCACATGTCATGGGTGAAGGAACAGAGACCAGGGACAAAAATTACATTACTACAGTCAAGTGTATTTGAGAACTAGGTCAAGACTGAAAAATACAACGGCTTAACACATTTATTCGTAACTGCTGGTATGTAATGTAGAATATGCTACAATCTTCATGTACAAAGAATTAATGGCAACTACTGGCCAAGCACTGCAAAGCACAGATTAAATGGAAGGAAGCTGACGCAGCATGCATACTGCCTCCCCACGCTTCTTAAACTGTTCTGAGCATGTAAATCCATCTCATACTTGCCTGATCAGCCCGGTTTCAGTCCTATTTAAATGCTACAAGCTTAAGGATTAAGAAAAGGACTGGAGACTGGTAGCTGTTTGCAAGTGATAAGAAGCAAGTCCAAGTGACAATTCTCTCCCTGCTCAGGGCCGAATTCCACTCAACTATGAGAAAAATCCACAAGCAAATAACCCAACTTTCATCTGTTACTGCAACGGAAATGGCAGATGCGTATAGAACAAGTCATACTTCCAACTCCCCTTTTTTCCGAAGGGGCTATAAAGGCAAATGAATAAATCTAATGTAACCCATTGGGTTACAGCATTCTCTGCACCTTCACTTGCTCATAAGAATCACTGTGTTAAAAGCAGACCACCAGTTCATTTTCAAGCCAGCTGGCCAGTAACCTTCCCTTCCTGCTTTAAGTTTTATTCCCTTAGGTTTTTTTTCCTATTTGTTCCTTACCTTTCATAGCATCAGCAGATGCTACTATGACAAGGTGTTGCATACCCCAAGAGGTACAACCAAGCCATTAAACCACATGCTGACATTCCCTACAGCTTTGAGCGCCTAACGTCTGTTACTGGCTGGAACCTTTTCACATCTGATTCCAGCTCAGAAGGGCCATCAGGAAATTATTACAACCTATGTCAACCTGACTAGAAGCAAACCTTAAGTAGAGTAAAAACCCTTCTTAATCTGTGTCTGATACTAGGCATATTGTGCTCAGTTCCATATCCTTCAACTGTAATGCAGAAATACAGTTACCTTTACAGCTCTACTCTGGACTAATCATGAATCAGTACTGTGAAAAGCAAACCTTTAATGTGCACAAAGATCTAGTGCCGAAGCTTTTATTCGGATATAATGAATTTTAAATGTTACTCTGCTGTAAGCCAGCCCATAAAACTGGCTCCTCATACTTTTGCTGCAGAGACAGAATGGCAGTTTAAATGCAGGTCTGCTGTCTGGAAAGACAAAAAGGTACAGAACTCAAGCTCAGTTGCAGCAGTTTGCTCAGAATGTATCTTTTTGCAGCACTTTCTACTGCTACTTAAAACACGTAAGTGATCAACAACTTCCAAATGTAATTAAAAATCCACTGTGTACTTACTCAGTTATTTCCATGTCATATGCTCTTGCGAATTTTCTAAGACCATGACAGCTGCTAAACATAAACAGTAGGTAAAATTCCTGCATATTTTCTGAAACAGAGTAGTCTAAGATACAGAAAATTATTGCTTGACTTTTGTGTGGACCATTATCCCCACTGAGTCACCCAAGTCTAAAAAAACATTAAAGTTCAAAGCATTATTACATGCTTTGATGTAGAGCTAAGTAGCAGACTTGTTCTGTGCAGTGCCCAAGAGGCCTTTCAAAACTCAGCAGCAGGTCACCCATTTAGACAGTCCAGTAATTTGTTATTAAAAAAAAAAAATGTATCACACAGCAATAGGCCATGTGAAACAGGAGACACAGCTTGATCCAGCCTGCATCCTGTAGAATCCTCACTCCTTGCAGACAACCTCCCT
>NW_009648959.1:120972-126090 GCF_000708025.1 Charadrius vociferus
TTTGTTCATCTGCACCACCAAAAACTGCGGACAGAGAGAGACAGAGACTACACAGTTGCACACAATTTACGCAAACTGTCTGAATCTATGCCATTGCAGATCAGCTGGTGTGCCTGAAGAGCATCTCATGCAACTGACCAAAGCAGCATGCTCAAAAACGTTGCCTGATGTGCTTGTCCCAGTCAAGATTGTCAGACATACCACGAATCAGTTCCTGACTCTCTTGACTTATCCGAGCTACTCCTTCCATTAACACAGCAACTCAAAGCCTGTAATTAATACCCTTTTAATTAAAATTCTGACTACTAAGACCATGGAGCTACACTGGCCATTAGGTTTACAGTAGCATCCATGCAGGTTGCATTTGGGGGCTGCTTTTTATTACTAAATTTGTGAAGACAGAACAAGTTCTACAAGCATAAGCAGTATTTCACCACATACCTCACCAAAACCTCCAAAATATTCCCTTATTTTCTCCTCAGGTGTGTCTGGAGATAAGCCACCAACAAAAATCTTTTTAACAGGTTCTTTTGTTTTCATGGCTTTAGCTCTTTTTGGATCAATGACCTTTCCATTCAGCTTGTGTTCTTTCTGGTCCATGACCTATGGAAAATTAAAACACAGTCTTACTCATCGTTCAAGCTAAATGTTTCACTGATGTTTTGAGCAAGGCTCAGATATTTTATACTTAGTTTATGTTAATGTTATCATCTCCATTTCAATACTGTGGTTACAGCAATAATCTGTTGCACAAAACCAAACAGTTCCATATTTTGATCACTATCCACTGACACAGACAGTTCTGACAAAGCATTTCAGGCGTCACCTGGAGCCACAGCAAGTAAGAGAATGTAACGTTTCTCAGAAAGTACTCTACAATCCCATCCTCAAACCTCATGAAGTAAAGAATCTGTACTTTAGATACTACCAAAGGTCAGTGAAGGCAAAAATTTTTCAGTGTGCTGTGTCAACAGCATTTTAGAAAAGTTAACAGCTAATTTTCGCTTGGATAAAGCCCAACTCTATCAAAGCCACTGGCTCTACTCTAGGGGTTCACCCTGCAGCACTGGAATACAAAGATTTGAAGTTCTTTGTAAATTACTGCTTCCACAGCAGGAGGCAGCAGATATTTATATGCAGTATTTTTAAAGTGCTCAAATCCAGTGGCTTGCAGTACACTCCGCTCTAAGTATCCAAAGCCACACTCTGGGAATCAATGCTGGTCCTGGCCACTGCATCACAAGCAAGACAGTTTTAGAAAAAAACATTTCAATAAACACCTTAAATATATTGTATCCCAGAGTCATCTTTAACAGATCACGTACAAACAACTATGCATAAAATTATCAGAGTGCTGGATCTTTGCTGCCTAAAATTGAACATGTTGTTTAATTACATTAATACTACCTTATCTACGCTCTCCGATTCTTTGAAGAGTACAAAGCCGAAACCTCTCGATCGCCCAGTGATGGGATCTAACTTCAGAGTGCAGTCTACAACTTCACCAAATTTAGAGAAATAGTCCTTCAGATCTTTCTTTGTAGTGTCCCAGCTAAGGCCGCCAATAAACATTTTCCTGTTAAGACAAGATGGTTAATCTGTTAATGTGGTGTCTTACCCAAAATCCTGTACTGTCAAGCTTTATGAGCTCAGTTACATAATGTAAGGAATAGCAGAATTTTATTAGTGACCCTACACGCACAGGCCTGCACTTTTTGAGAACGTGCTTAAATGATCCCGGCCAGATTAGACAAAAACTTACATGTACACAAAAGGTTTGCACCATCTTCCGCTGCAGTTGCTTACTCTGCTATCCCAAGAAACTACAAAGAGTGACAAAAAGGTATTTTACTACTTCCTTGCATCCCCACCACTACTGACCCACCACAGGCTTAATTCCATTTAGTTACCTCTGGAGCCTCCACACAACTGCTTTTATGAAACAAACACAGGCAGAATAGATTTATAAGGCAGTGCAACTAAATGGAAGTATTTATGTACAAGTTTGGATTGGACATATGCCAATATTAGTAAACTAAAACAAATAAAGTTTAATCAAGTCCCCTTCCCCAGAAAGCAGTAAAAAAAGTAAAGTATTGGATTGTCAAAACTCATCTTTCCTCCCCAAAACATGATATAAATACCTAGCATAATCCAATAGAATCACAAGAACATCTTCCCAATGATCTTCCCCATCTTCTACCTACAGGACCAGTGCTGCTGGGCAAACGTGCACAGCAGACAACTCTGATCATGACTTGTGTTTTCAAAGCACACCGGAAGCTTGGAATCAAGTCACAGCCATTCCATCACATTAGTATGCCACCAAAAAAAAAAAAAAAAAAAAAAAAAAATCAAGAACCGCTGTGTCTTGAGAGGAAACACTTCATGGTTTGCACCAACTAAAAATCAAGCCAATATGCACACAAACAAAGCATTCCTAGTTATTAGGCATAGGGCTGATGCACCCATTCAAAAGAGGATTCAATTTGAGATGATCTCTTCTAATATTGGTAAAGGAGATTTTACAGTGGGCTCAAAACGAAAAGTATGATCGATTATGATCTATAAAAATGCCTTCTACAAAGCTTTATCCATTTTCACTGAACCAACTTATTCTACAATCACATACACAGTTATCAGAAAACCTTGAAAAGCACTGTAGCATGTTTTCAACTCCTCTACTTTCCACACACATGGAAGTATTTCTGCCAATCTTGTACAATCATGTTGTACTTTCACAAGTCAAACTCTTTCAAATCAAAAGCTGCTCATGTGAACTGCTGAATTAGCTGTGCTCTTACAGAATTAACAAGAGCATTCAGCTTCTGACAAACATACCCAGCCTCCACACAGATGTGGGGGTTCAAGAGCTTCAGATGTTTCTATAAAAATTCTTGAAATCTACAAACATGTGAACAGATTCCCCTTCCCTTCATCCACTTTTCCCATTAGTTTCAGATCTCTCTTCAACAAAGCACCAGAAGCCCTTTCTAGTGTGACATCTTATTGTCTTCAGGACCAATATGGACAGAATGGTCCATGCTGGTAAATCAGCAGCATCATAGCAGTATGGATGGTAATTCAAAGCATGCTTTGCATCCTTGTGTTCATCCATCATTAAGGTTCTTTTTTGCTTGCTTTGTGGTGGTTTTTTTAAGCAGCAAAAAAGAACACATACAGACAATGCAGCATTGTGTTTCTGACACATGGGAGACAGTGATATTCTAGCAGTTCCTATGAACATACACTTGCTATGCGACATACAAAACACCTGTTTTACAGCTATCAACAAACCATCAACATAAAAAACCTGTTTTATAGCTATTAACGAACAATCAACATTAACATACAAAACTAAGGTCACAACACACCAAGAACATGAGTCTGAAACTGAAAGCTGTCTGAAGGATTTTCCTCCCACCATGTAACAATTGCACTTCTGAGTCCAGCTACAGAGCAGCAAAACATGGCTGCTTCAACTTGCCACTACAGAGGCTGACAAACTACTGCTCCACTGCAAAACTGAGGTCAGATCAAGGCTACGACACAAAGGTGAGCAGAACAAACAATTAAGGTGCAATGTCACAGTGCTGTCAAAAGCTTATGTACATTTCCCAAACCATAGTTTGGCTGGCGTAAGTCACATCAGCACATACAGTTTTCCAAAACAAGATACCAGAAGTGTACTGGGAAAGCTTTCAAACTTCAGATTTAGCTAAACAGAGCACAGACATCGCCATGACTGGTGGCTTTGGCCTTCCTCCAACAGGTTAGTCAGGAAGTTGCCTAACAGTTGCCAACATGTAGATTTCTCAAGCCTACAGTTCTCACCGAGAAGATCTGAAGGTACAAGGACCTGTGCACTCTTTTTTTCCTGAAGACACTGTCCCTAATTCCTAATGCAAAGGAATCACTGATGTACCTGCATCCAGCAGCTACCAAGGGTGCGCTGTTTTCCCTCCACCACCAAGAGAGCTGTCAAAATACTTAATTTCCTGTACAGCATTACACGTAAGAACTGACAGGTCAAAAAACCGATTGAACTAAACTACAAGTCAATGTATGCTACATGTAATCACTGCCCAACATCACTGCCCCACTCAGTGACAACCTCCTCTAGGCTGCATTGACTCAAAAGAAGACAGGCTTCCTCATGAAACCCTTTAATAGGTGTGTATTCAAGGGAAAAAAGTCAAACAAATATGCAAATTGCAAAGGTACTTAAAGCCATTAAGAGTAGGTGAGAAGTAACAAAAACATCTTAAGTTTTCACTAACCCTAGCAAAACATCCAAAAAAGGTTCCCTGCTTGCAGCAACATCCCACGTTATTACAAAAGACAGGACAGTTTCACAGCAATTCTCTACAGGACACAGTAGCTAGTGTTCCTTTATCCAGTTTATTTTCTGCCTCGGTCAAAAACAGACCTGCAGCTTGAGTTTCTTATTGGCCTGACAGGAGACAGCATACAGCAGCAGCCTATCCTGTAACTGGATTTATTATATGAAAGTGACACTGCCCCACGCCATGCATCAGGCAGAGGCCCTTAGATTAAAAGCTGCCTTCATGCTTAAGCTGTCACCTAAAGCAATCTTCCTCACAGCAAGTTTCATGAGAAGAGGAGGAATGGTTTAAGGTGGGGAAAAAGTCGAGGTGCCTCATGGTCTCACTGATACGCAACTGACATACCAGTTATGTTTGCAACATAGAGCAACACTAAGTGACTGCAACCTGAGCATTCAGCTACACTGAGTTACAGTCCTAAACACACGCACCGTGTGCTTAACTTTTAGAAAAGACATCCACAAAAGCAACAAAAAAAGTTTGTAGTTTGGCATACATCACACCAGATGTACACCTCAGGACTAGTCACCGCCAGTGGCCGTGGGACTTGGGTTGACAAGGGCACGAAACTTTCCCCACTTTACAACGGCATTTCTAACTCTGTGGCAGCGCTGCTTCCGCTAATTTCGAAACCGACCGACAGCACGGTATCACCCTCGACTCCCTGCAACGGCAAAGAGCTATCCAGCTACCGACCCGGCTGCACTTTCCAAAAGCACGCCAGGCCCCCGGGTCGCGTTTAGGTTTGCAGCCTCCAGGTAGGCCGCCAGCT
>NW_009648959.1:126734-132738 GCF_000708025.1 Charadrius vociferus
AATGGCGCCGCCACCGACCCAACCTAAAATGGCGGACGGAAGGAGCGCAGCGGGCGCGGTCACGTGACACCGCCTCCCGGGGAGACGGCGGAGGGGGTGCGCCCCGGAGTCGTTGGAGCCGCCGGTTGGTGACCGTTGTCCGTGAGCGCCGCGCCGCTCCTCCGGCGGCCCGCCGCCAACTGCAGCGCTGTGGGTTTTTTTCGGGTGGCCGCTGCGGAGCAGAGCACGGAGCAAGCAGCGGCTTGCCGTGAGGCCGGGCAGGCTGCTCTCCAACCGGTTGCTGCCGGACACCTGCCCGACGCAGCTCTCCGAGCCTTGCCGGGGACCTGAGGCTGCAGGGCCGGCCTGTTCTGAGCTCTTGGGCACCTCACAACCCTGATGCGTCCAGTGCCTGAAGGCACCAAAATTAAGCTTTTATCAAAAAATAAACAAGTGTCTTTTAAATTTAAAACATAAATTGCTAGAGCTCAAAGTAAAACTTGAGTCTTAGCGAAGTGGGGTTTTTTTGTATATAAACAAAAAAGTGTAACAGCAAAACCATTTCCTAGTGGCAAAAGGAAAGTAGTGCTTGTAGCCACCCGGAAGCGCTGCTGGTAAGGACAGCTTCTGCACCCAGCTGCCCTTTGGAGGGAGTACGAAGTCATGTACCCAGGTGGCTTCTCCTAGGTGCCATGTGCCGTTTCTTTAGTTTGTAGCCAGTGATGTCAGCGAGTCTTCTCTCATCCAACCTCATTGTTAAAATGATGGAAACCTTCCCAGATCTAGCAACTGCTTAACCCATAGCAGTTATGGTATGTAGCTCTTCTGTATGACAGGAGAAGAAAATAAAATATACTCAGCTGCCTGAGAGAGAAATGAACAATGAAATCACAGTTTGGAAACTTTTAGAGAGAAACCTCTAGAGCCAGACTACTCCCTTTAGAAGTTTGCAAGACCAGTCTACCCTGTGAATTAGCTACTCACATTTCACCTTACTCTCCTAACAAATAAGGTTTATTTTTGATGCATGTCTAGATACTTGTGCTGAAGAAAAAAAAAAAAAAAAAAAAGCTTTAGCCGGACTGCTGCAATCCTTCAGCTTCAGGCAGAACACATATGCTCACTTACCTATCCCAGCTATTCTGGTATTCAGAAAACAACCTGCTGTTCAAACTAGCTTCTGTTCCCTGGCACTCATTCATTTACGCTTGTTACGTTGTTTGCCAGTATATGTAAGATGGTAAACCCATTTTCTGATCCGGCTAAGAGTCCAATACAGGATTTAGCTTGAAGAAATAGATCCTGACTTGTACAGAAATCAGGTGTTCAGGAACTTGTAATCTCCTGCTTGGAATTGGAATAGACAGGAAGCAATTGCTCAAGGAACATAACAAAGTTATAGTCTTGAGTATTCTAGAACCTAAGTGCCTGAAAAACCTTGAAAGGTGATACAGATCTCACCCTCCAACCCCTCAAGCAGTGCTGAGCTATCAGGATGAAAAAGGTGCTGCTGTAGTTCTAGATCCCTCCCTTGAGATGTATGAAATTGGCAGTATTGTGCCACAGACCAGTCTCTGCTCTTTTCTGCAGCTGTCAGGAAGCAGCTTTGCCATCTTACACAGCGTAGCATCACTGCAAGCACATACCCAAGGCACTGTGGTGCTCTCTCTTAAGAGGTCAGGTAAAGGAGTAGGTTGTACTGACCTGTATACACAATAACCGTGTCTTGAGTCATTTATGATCTCCAGAAAGGTACCGGCCCTTTCTATCCAAGTACAAAAGCATAGTTATACCACCGCAAGCTGACAGCCTCAGACAGCAAGACTACACAATCACTTAAGGTAAGCATTTATTAGAGAATCCTTTAACATGAAATTATACAAATAAAGTTTGTATAAACACAAGTCCACATTGTGTCATAAGATGAATGGCAAAAAGAAAGTAAAAACCATAAAAGAAACTAGTCAGCCGCTATGTACAGTTGGACACAGTTGTGTCGTACACTAAGAGTCTTTTACAAAATAGTAATTTTCTCTCATGAAGACCACCCGCCATTCACTCACGATGCGCTGCAAGATGGCTTTGTTGCAGTATCTCTACCTAAAAATCAAGACAAAACATACGTCAGATCTGTGCAAGTTGCTACAAGAATTGTTAAAAGGTCCATTTTCATGAACTGCTTAATGTCTTCTATATATTCCTTTCTTCACTGTTAAAGATCATATGCATATTTATGAAGGTAACACAAGAGGTTTTGTTACCCATCAGTAATTTATCTTCCCAAATATAGCCATGCAGCCCATTTAGGAAGCTGTTCCAGAAAAACACACATCCAGTTTCGACTATTAATCAGGCTCTGGATCAGGTTTTTTCCCCACTGAAACCACTGCCAAAAGAGTTTCTGATTATTTGTTTATCCATCTAAATGCTGTGCAAACACAAGTCAGGTCAATTTAGTTCAAACAAGTCCACCTGCATATGATCTTTAATGTTTTTGCAGATTTAAAAGTTCGTTTTGGTTTGCAGATTTCACTATTAGCTATAAAAAGAAAAAAAGCAAGCATTAAATCTTAAAGAATGCACACTTAAAATGAGGTTCCACAATTGAAATACAACACTAAACAGAAGACCAAATGATTAAGCTGTAAAGGCATTTATGTACTTTAACTCCTGTAAAAAACCATTTAAGTTAAGACACTTAATCTCCAAAAAGATTAAAAAAAGAAGCCAAAGTCTGAAGTTTTCCACTTTAATCTTTACGCTGGTACATGAAGTTGGAAGAGACCATACCACAGGACAGCGTTTTCTGGTGTATGCCTTGCGCTCTGCCTGCAACGTGCGACCCCAGAGATAGACGTGGTCAGGGTGACACACGGCCTGCAATGAAGTTCCCGCTGGCGGGTACAAACAAGGTATAATGTCAGAGTTAGAAGACAACATTCTTGTTTTCCTTAAGTTGTACCCATTTCAGTACTTTACCTGTTAATACTTCTAATAAGTTTAATTACTCCTCTAGACCACCTGGTACACAACGCAAAACAGAAAAACTCTTATGTTTTTCTGAAGTACTACAGAAGATAAAGTCACATTTTTACAAGTTAAAGATCTATAGACACTGTAGGCAAAGCTGGTTTAAAAAAAAGTATTTTTTTTAAGTTAACAAAAGCTTAATTAAAGGAAAAGTCATGCTACACAAGTTTTTACTCTTCATTTGTCTATTGATCTTTAAATTAGATTAGACATACTCAGAGCAGACCTTGCACTCAAATACACACCTGTTTCCTCAAGTACTAGGTAATGCTTTAATACGGCTGGTAGTTGTTTTGGTGATTGCCGCCACCACGGGATGCCTTTCCATATGTGCTTTGTTGACCTGTAGAGAACATGGTGGGGGTGGGGGGGAAACACAACCATCCAGAACCATTAAGGTCAACATCCAACACTCTAAAGGAGATTGTTCCTGTACAGTACACCAACAGGGCTACTCTTTAGAGCCATGTGCAAGCAGTAAAAGGTGTTACAGAACAAGTTACTAAAAGAGGCCCCTGTTCAAAGATGCATGCTATTATTATCTGGAATGATATCAAAACCACTTACCACTGTAATCTGTGTATCCCGGCCCATATCCATAATTGGGATAGTTGTACCCAGAGTAGTCATATCCTCCATAGCCACTGTAGCTTTGATCACTATAAGCACTATTGTAGTTTCCATATCCTTGATCATAATAGTTATTAAATCCTTGATTCCAGTTTTGTCCCTGACCTGAAACCAAGTATAGCATTTCTAAGTTACAGAACTTACTATTTCATACCTCTCCTATGCCACTTCATCTAACTTTCTATGGCAATCTTTCTATGCCAGAACTATTACCTGGAAGAATCCTCTTATCTTCCACAGAACCCAAGAAAAGTAATTTTCTAAAAGAGTTCAGGCATCTCATTTGGATATGACAGATACATCTTAAGATCTTATCACCCACAACAACATTAGAGAAAGACAGCAAGTAGTCCTGCTCGTAAAACAGCCAGGAAAAACAAAACACCACAACACTGTAGGTATGCTCTACAGCAGCTCCTGCTCTTTTCCTTCAACTTCCATTTTAGATCATTAATTGCCTGAACATTAAGTTATACCACAGGATCAGCTTTACTGCATTGTGATGGTTGTGAATGGCTTCACTTTTTAAGACTGAGATGCATTAACCTATAACATAACAGTTGACTGCTTGTCATCTATTTGCACGGTGTAGCAAAGTGACTTGCCTTCCTCTTTAGCAAACAGCTCATGGTTTCTTTCCCATGAGCCAACTAACAGTATATCCCTTTACACAAAAGGGTAACCGCACCACCTGTTTAGCTATGCTGTCAACTGCGGGTATACAAAAGCACCCTACATCCAGCCTGCCACTTCACTATTTGAATGCAAGCAGACCAAGAAGAGATTCTTCAGCTTCCACAAGCAATCACAACCACCAAAATACCGCTTGCTAACAGGCTACTTTCCACATTCAACTTAAACATGAGATCTCCAGGCAGCCCAAAACCTAGAACATCTAAAACACCTTAGTGTTTGGTACAGATACTTAAACATTTACATTAATTTCAACATCCAAAAGGCTCACCTCGTCCACGTCCCCTTCCACCTCCTCGTCCACCAGCTGCATTGCTTTTTCCTCCTTTCTGCTGTTGCTGCTGTTGCCTGTATACCTCTTTGGGCTGTGCTACTTTGATCTCACACTGTGAAGACAGAAGTTCTTTAACTCATCAAAAATTTCAAGACCATTTTGTGAACTGCTTTCAGGGAAGCTGACAGACATGGTCTTTTTCACATGCTAAGAAGGAGAGCTACCATACCTTGCCTGAACCAATCTGATGGTATCTGCTTTCTAGCAATTTCTTTACTGGCTCTTCATCTGTGTATGTGATAAAACAGAAGCCCCTCCTTTCATTCGTCTTTGTGTCCATGGGAAGCTCAATGTTTTCAATCTGAAATCAAAAGTACCCATCACTAATGCATGAAATCTGTAAGCAACTTTTTATGCTACCAGAACCATTCAGCAGTCCAATGTTTATGCCAACTGCTTCTGACAGCTATAAATCAGCCCATCACACTATGGAATCATTAACACGCACATAGTTTCAACAATCCTTAGTTTTATGTAAGTCTGAGCCAGCTCTCTCCTCACAAATTCTGTCTTAAGACACAAGCAACACTGCATGTGAAAACCAGAGCTGTTCTTATATGCCAATATACTATACCTCGCCAAAAGCGCCAAAGTACTCCTTAATCTGTTCTTCAGATGTATCTGGACTCAGCCCACCAACAAATACTTTTTTTGGTGGCTCCTTCCCTTTTAGGGCTTTTGCCCTTTTAGGATCTATTAACTTCCCATCCAGTTTGTGTTCCTTTAGTTCCAACACCTAAGAAGTACACAAGGAATCAAAGTCTCAGATCACTTAAGTGATATAGGCAGGCTTTGTGCCATCAATCCACAAGAAATCCACCCACCTTCTCCACACTGGCAGCATCCTTGAAGAGCACGAACCCAAACCCCCTCGACCTCCCAGTGACTGGATCTGTTTTAATCGTACAATCCACAACCTCGCCAAACCGAGAGAGATACTCTGTCAAGTCTTTCTTGCTGGTGTCCCAGCTTAGGCCCCCAATAAACATTTTCCTGAAACGCAAGAAGTACATGCAAATACCTGTAAATACACGTGTATACACACACAGCTGAGTGCAAATGCACGCATGGAGCACGGAGCTAGCCCGCTCGTGGCCGCTGCAAACCAAAGGACGTCAGGAAGGCACCGCCACCCGGCTCGGCCTGCAGGGCCTGACAGCCGCGCCCGCTGCTCCAGGCAGCAGCGGAAGTGGCCCCCCCCCGCCCTGCCAGCAGCCCACGCCTCCATAGGCTGCCGGTGACGTCACGCCCTCTGATTGGCAGCCCCCCGCCCCGCCCCACGGAAACTGGGTCACCAGTACAGGACACAAAGATGGGCGCGGCCATTGGCGTAGGAGG
>NW_009648959.1:133848-166187 GCF_000708025.1 Charadrius vociferus
AGCCCCGCAGGCACCGCCGGGGTGCTCCGTTATCATTGCCGTTGTTATCGTGGCCCCCCTCCGGCAGCCGGGGGGCGTGGGGCACCGCTGTGCCGGGCAGATTTCTGTGACTGCAAGATCCCTTCGCTGGCACGGCCCCCCCGCGCGGGAGTGGGGGCAGGGCGCGGCGCCTCTCCAGGGGCTGCAGCCCTGCGGAGGGCAGGCCTGAGTTTCCTCCAGAAGCGTGAGACCGTAACACATTTTTTGTATTTTTCTGAATAATGCTCACGACAAAATACATCTCGTTTTACTGACCGCTTCCCTCTTTTGTGAGCAGGGGAACAGGGAACTATTAAGATGCAGGGCAGTTCGGTAAATGATTTTTTTCATGGATATAGGGTAATTGGAGTGCTCTCAGCCTCATGTAGAAAAAGCATCACCGTTGCTCAGATGGCTGGAGCTGCAGTACCTCACCCGTGTTTGCAGAGTGCCTGAAGTACTGTCTCGGGGTTGTCTGCTGCTTTCTCCCTTCAAAAGGGTGGTACAGTCAGATGCCTCCAGTGTCACAAGAGATGTATGTCCTTCCTCCAGCATGCACAGGACCAGTACTGGGGGAGGGTAGCACAGCGAGCACATCAACAAGGAGGACTGAACTAACAGCAAATATGTATGAGTGGCTTCCCTCGTCTAGGAGGAGGCTTAAGACTATTGAAAATGTTGGTTAGGTGCAAAAGCCAGGGGACCAGGAAGTCTACAAAGCCAGCAGGAGGCATTGGGACAAAGGCTGTAAATATGCTATTAAAATTTGCAGTTCTCCAACCACTGCGGGTCCCTCCTCTCCAACAGGTTTTGGTCCAGGCTAGTGTGCTTCACAGGAAGGAGCAATTTGCTCCCTCAGAACAGAATTATTCCTGCTCCTGCCATTAACCTGTATTTCTCCATGAGACATTGTAGCTTTTGGTGGATCTTTTTTGCCAGTAGTTTACACAGGTGCATTGTGACCCACATGATGCGCAGAAAGGTGAAGGCTCTTGCCAGGCTTTCTAGGTGTTTCTGCTAACAGAGTTTAACAGATGCACAACATGACCTACATCTTTCCTGTCCATGTTCTTCCAGTGCTCTTGAAGAAACTTCAGGTCTAGATGACATCACAACTGCCTCCCTCCCCTCAATATCTTTCAATTAAAACAGTTCGAACAGCTCAGATTTCTTACTGAACATCTACCAGAGCAATGAAGTTGGTTGCATCCACCTTGAATCCATTTTGTTGTCATGCAAATCACATGCAATATGCCTGAGACGGTTTCCTACCCAAAGTCTTGCTGTTGCAGGGAGGCCAAATGAGTTATAGTTTTCAATAAACACAGTTTGCTGAAAATCCTGAAAATGCTTTAAAGAAGTTATTTCACTTGGACTTTCAATTAATCTCCATAATTTCTATTTCCCTTTAAAAGATCCACTGCCCTTCCCCTTGTCCTGAGGCTTTTCCTGTGCCCAGAGATGCCGTCACGGCGGCTGCTTGTGGCTTCTCAGTTGTGAAACACGACTAATGAGAGCAATTTGTAATTATTTCTGGTTTCCCTTGGGATCTCCAGGAAGGTTTGTAATTCTCCTGTGGCACTTTTCCCTAACCCCGTTTCATTTCATTTGCAAAACTGTCCGATGGAGCTCAGTGACACTGGGCTAGACTTTTCTTTTTAAAAAGGTCCTCTAGCTCTGGTGACTAGTTGAGATATTTTTTCAGAATGACCTTCATTAACACAAGCACCCCATTAAAGATAGAGTAGTATAATTTGTCAGTTCAGGGTATGTACACAGTCAGCCTTATACTCCTCAGCTGATGGGAACTTGGGGTCACATCTGCTGTTTGAGACATTTTTTGGCAAGCTCAGGAAAAGTTATCTGGTTCTCCATCCTGGGATTGAAAAGTTGTAGCTACATAAGTATTAGTGGAAAAAATCCACCAGCACAAAACTTGGTCCAAGATTGACTCTGGCCTGCAACCAGGCAGACACCCTTGGCAGGCATTTTCACAAGCTGCAGTACTGTAGGGGAAGCTCAAGCGGGGAAAATAACCATACACACCAGCACGTGCAAATGGTTGCTTTAAAAGCAAATCAGCTTTACCTCTGCCAGGTTAAAGGAGCTGCCTATTTTTCTTGTGTGCTGCCAGGAGACCTTGTTCCCTTACATCAAAAACAACGTGAAGGAGTATCTGCGCACTCATTGGGAGGAGGAGGAGTGCCAGCGGGACGTCGGACTTCTGAGGAAACAGGTTAAGTAACAGAGCAACACTGTGTCTCTCTGGGTTTTCATGGCATGCCTGAGAATTCAGGTCACCTGGACTCCCCCAGTCACCCAACATGAGCCCATACCTCTCTTTTACCCCCACGGAGGCTGGTTGCCTTGACAGGCTGATTCTTCCACACCCAAAGCCTGGGGTTGTGCTTGGGGAAGGTCTGGTACTTGGTAGGCAGCAGCTCAGCTGCTTCCCTCAGCTTGCCTTGGTCTTCACGGCCTCTGAGTGAGTGTTGAACCATGGCTTTTCAGCTTCCTGCCTGCATTGTGCCCTTCTCTTGCTGAATCCACTGCCTGAAGCTTCCAGATGCTTGTTTGGGAAACAGCGTGGAGGGATGGCAGAGCGCTTGTCCCACACAGGGCCATCCATCAATTTGAGACCTATAACTGTCTGAAGTCAACAGATGAATTTGCTTCTTTGACTTAGTTTCAGTAGTGAAATACTTAAGCAAAGATAATTGTCATTAGAGTATTTACAATATAGCTACAAGAGTGCTAATTGTTGGGCTTGGAAAGTACAATCCAAGCAAGTGTTTCTAGACGCTACTGAAGTCTGAATTTCCTATTGAGAAAAGCATTCAAACAATGTTGTAACCCTTAATGTGGAAAGCAGTTCAAGCTGTGTGCTGCACAGAGTTGTGCTGATGCGGGTGTTAGACCCCTTTCCTAAATGGAGATGCTGAGACAAATCCATCTCTTCCTTCATCTCTTTTCATCATGGATGTTTTCCAGGCTCAGCAGGACTCCAGCTTGGACGGGGCCGTGCCGATCCCTTTGGAGAGCGGAAGCGGGGAAGAGGAGCTGGAGCAGGTCATTCAGGCGATCGTAGACAACGTGCACTGGCAGATGTCTCTGGACAGGAAGACCACAGCACTGAAGCAGCTGCAGGGTCACATGTGGAGGGCAGCCTACGCAACCGGGCATGTCAAAGGAGAGTGAGTAATTGTGTGCCCCTTTCCCTGGGGCAGGTATGGGGTGCATCTTTCCTAGATGTCTGTTAGAAGAACAGCTGCATGAGCTATTTCTGGAAACAGTGCCATGTACAAATGCAAATAGAACTACTACCTTGGTGGAGAAGCCAATACATTCACACTGAGTCGTGCCCTAAGCCTGGCCACTGCTGTCATGGAACCAGCTGCAGACATTTCATTTCAAACTTGATCATGCAGCAAAACACAAATCCATTGAGCTTAATCTTTGGTTTCAGAGACCCACAACAATTTATTGTCATTTAGACAATCATTCTGTCACCCAATGACCCCTCTCCACCCGGGAAAGGGAATCTGGAGAAAACAAGGAAACGCGGCAGTTGAAGTATAAACAGATTTAATAAAGTAGAATTTGATAATTAATATTAATAGCACTAAAGAACCAATATGGATCCCGATACCAATATAGAATATGCAAAGATTATACTCGGCCAATTATATCAGTAGGAAGCTGTGTGCTCCCAGCAGTGGACAGCAAATGTCAGACACTAGGGCATGAAGTTCTCAGGATCGCAGCCATCAAGGGAGGGAGAGAACTTCACAGCAAACTTTCTAATTTATAGTGACTGTGATGTTGATGGTATGAAATAATCCTATTGGCCAGCTTGGGTCAAGCGCTTGGGTCTTGCTCCTCCTCATCCCCGCACCTGGCAAGCTCAAAAACACTGAGACTTTGAAATCCACACGCCATAGCTGGCCGCAAAGTAAATATTTTCACAAATTCAGACACTAGAGTTTTCCAAAAGTACAGTCTTCCCAAGTATTAGAAGAGAAATTAGTCCTGTGTCGCTGTCATGGTTGGGCCTCAGCCAGCAACAAAGAACCACACAGCCGCTCACGCAACTCCCACAGTCATGGAAAAAGAAATCGTCAGGGCAAAACTCGTGGGTTAAAATAATGCAATTTAATAAAACAGCAAAAGGAAAGATGAAAACGCCATTACAGTACCGCCGCAAAGCGCACCGACCGGACCCGCGCCGCCGAAGCCCACCCCCAAGTGGCGACTCCTCTCTTCTCCCCGGCTAACGCCTCTTATAGCCCGGGTATGGGTCACGTGGTATGGAATACCTGTCCCCTGCCGGCTCCTTGGGGAAATTAACCCCATCCCTGCCGGAACCAGGACAGTCGCTTAAACCAGGACAGGAACACAGCTTAGAGTAACCTCAGGACTGACCGAGTTGTCTCAGTCCCCACTTAAGGAATAATTGGCAGGTACATGCTGGGGAACAGCCAGTTCTCCAGCCACTTGGGCAGGGTCCGTAAAGGAGATGAGATCTGAGAAACAGAACAAGGTTATGGAGGCATGACATGGGGTGATTCTGCTTCCATGACCGGCTGAATATTCATCTAGGAAAACTACCTTCTGCATTAAAAATTCAGGAAATGTCTCAATATTCCTCTACAGAGATTTCTTGGTAAACCAAGAGACTGAGGCACAAGTATGAACTTCTTAAAATTCTTCATCCTGCATTTTGCACTGATAGGACTGGATTGCTCTCACATTTTGGAACAAGGCAGGGTCAGGTCCTTTCAGTTGTTTCCTCCTGCTTTGTCTCTTACCTGACCGTTTCCTGCCTTTCCACTTCTTTTTGTCTTCAGGCTTCTCTTTATGTTTCAGCCACAACACAGGGGTGCATAAGTAGGTACAACTGGCGTTAAGCCCAATCTTATTTAGGTTGAGACATATTTGGTTAAACTATGCATTTCAAGTTCCTAAGAAAGTAAAAGAAACCCTTAATTTCACAAAGTGTTTTTGCCAAAGGAAGAGTGAGGAAGAAGAAAAAGAGCTCAGAGAAAAATACAAACATCCACCAGATGTTTGCAACATCCACATCCACCAACATCCACCAGATGAAAGACAAGAGGGACTGCCATCCTGTTGGTTTTCTTTTTAAAAACAAGGCTAATTGTCTTACAGCGGTCCAAAAACTGTGGAGCTAGCCTTGCTGCTTGGCAGCATCCGAGGAGTGAGATCTCTAAAGTCTCCCCCTCACCCAACTGTATCTGGCACATCAGTGTCTGAAATCCGGGCACAAAACTCAGCACGTGAAAACATAAGGGTGGCTGGGAGTTTCTGCAGGTGCCTTACAACTTCAAAATATTTTCAGTGGACACCAGAGACATTTAATAAATAACTACTAAGAAGAACTATTTTTTTTTGTTTGTTTTAAACGCATAACATAACAAGGCCCTGAGCAGATGGCCAAGAAATAGGAGATGAAGAAAGGGCCAGCTGATTGCTACAAGTATGTAAAACTCAGTCCAGCACCTTCTGGTGTTGGAGTCCTCTTCCTTCAGGTATTCAGGTGCTCAGATCCCCTTTTTGGGGCAATACCTTTAGGCCTTGACCCAAGTGGCCACACAGAGCTAGGACCCCGAAGAGTAGCTCTGACCTCAGTCCCTTAGGGGACACTCCTTTCCCTAGTTGTTGTCTGGCTTCAAACGATTCATATGGTGCTGCTCATTTAGCTCCTGCAGCTGCAGTCTCCTCTCAGCTCCTCCCTACACATGGTCAGAGCCTGAACCTGTGGGATGGGTTTTCCCCATATGGGTGCAACTTAAAACCATGGCTCTTGCCAACAGGGAAACCTTTGTAGCTTGCAAGGCAGGTGAGACTCAGGATGCAAGACCCTGTTTTTCCTGTCCTCCCCCTTATTCCTCCCTTGCAGAGAAAAGTGGCAGGATGTCATTTTCCCCAACCTCTCTTCTCCAAATTGCAAGGGCTGGAGAAACTCCTGCCAAATGTCTGAAACAACTCATCAGAGCTGCTGTCTGTGTAGCAGTCAATGAGCTGCTCAGCTGGCTGGAGCTAAGGATATACCACCTGTTGCTGATACAGACTCCTCTGTTGCAGAAGCCCTGAGCAGATTGAGAATGAAGTCCCCTTGCAAACTAATGGAACAACTGTCACTGTGCCTGGCTAAAGGTGTTCCTCCAGATGCCTCTAAGTTTGCCCTTACCTGCTGCCCTGTTTTGCTCCAGAATCTTTAAAGACGTGGTTCCAGCTGTCCGGAAGTGGCGGGAAGCAGGGATGAAGGTCTATGTCTACTCCTCAGGCAGCATTGAAGCCCAGAAGCTTCTGTTCAGATACTCTACAGAAGGTGATATCCTAGAGGTAGATAACCTTATCATTTTCCTTACAGCTTCTCCCTCTGCAGAGCACTTCCCTCTCACAACTGCCCTTGCTGTAATGCTTCATGAATACAGTCTGTGACAGGAAGGTGGGGCAGTGGGTTTGGCCTGTGGGAGTTAAGCTCAGCCAGCTGAGTATGCTAGCATGGCTGCATTGTCCCCTGCCCCCCCAACCTGCCCCCCTCTGCCCTGGCCCCCTCCTATTACTGCGGTAGAAAGGAAAGGGGATGTCTTGCTCAGGAGCGAGGTTGAGCCCTGCTCTTCAGGTGGCACTCAGCAACTGCCTTCGCTTTTCTCTCTCTTTCAGCTCTTTGACGGCCACTTTGATACCAAAATAGGCCCCAAGGTAGAAAGCGAGAGCTACAGAAGGATTGCCGCCAGTATTGGCTGTGCCACCAACAACATCCTCTTCCTGACAGATGTCCCTCGAGGTAGGTGGCCTGCCAGTCCTGCTGGCTCTCACCTGTGTGAGTGAGGCAGGTGCTCTTTAAATGCATGTTGCTGATTTGTCACAAGCACCCCAGAAATGCTGCAGACCACCTTGCTTCAGTGGCATCGCCCTAGCTGCTGCCATGCTCCTTCCTCACACATCCAGGCTGTCACGGATATCTGTGAACAGTATTGCAATGATGGAAAAATAGGTCAAGTAGAAAACCTGCCCTTGTGCCAGCAAGCAAGGAGAGACTGTTAAAGCAGTTTGCTGAAGCAGTTGGTGTGCCCCATTTACAAACAGGGTCAGTGGTTTTCATGACCCATCCTCGGGGGAACATATGACATCTCCTGTGCTGCAATGTGGCATGCACAGTGGCTGGTTCTTTGTGCCACTTACTGTTAGGTTGTGTTCAGCAGCAGGAAAACATTGCTCCTGGTCACCAAGACTTGACCCCTGAAAAGCCAGGCTCAGGAAGCTAATATTATTTCCTGCCTTTGCTGGAAATATCTTTCTGGCAGAAATGGCGCTGGGTTGTGATCTCAGTCTAAGCCAGCTCAGTCCCCAGGAGTTAGCCCTTACCTCCTCCCCAGTCTTGGCAGCAGCATTGGTGGGAGCTTGCAGTTACCTCCTTTTCCCTTTATCGTCTTCCTGGCAGCCTCTTGTTGTGCTTGGGGAGCAAAGGAAGCTTGTGAGAAGTGACTCCTGGTAGGGCATGTTGGACTTGCTAACACCGCAGCCCAGTCTCTTTGTGACAGGAATAGAGCTGCTGGTGCGTGCTGCCAGTATGGTGCCTTGGAGAGCCATCAGCTGGGAGAGGGAAGGAGGTGTCATGGCAGCCAGCTCCCATCCATTCCCATTACGCAGCAGCTACAGTCATCCACAGCAGGTCTGCCAGGAGCTGGGCGCTTGCTAGAGTGCTGCAGCGCCATGTGCAAATGCTTCTCTCTCAGTTTCAACCTTTAAAAGCACTTCAGTGTTTTGGGGCTTCTGCAAGCCTTAAAGACCCTCGTGTGGAGAGGTTGGTAAGCACATCTCATATCCACTTTCCCCACCTCTGTTTGTTTCAGAAGCCAACGCGGCTGAGGAAGCAGATACTCACGTGGCTGTGGTGATCAGACCAGGCAATGCAGGACTGACAGACGATGAGAAATCGTATTACAGCCTCATCTCATCTTTCACCGAACTTTTCTTGCCTTCCTCCACTTAGGGAAAGCGGTGCATGCACAAAAGACTGTGCTTCACTTGAATTGTCTTTGTGTAATGTTAGGTAATTTTGTCCATAATCACAGAATTTAAACCAAACCCACATCATGTCTTGGACCCATGACTAGTGCAGGCAGATATGGATGCAGAGTACGGTATGGGGTCCCTTGTGCAGCAGCACGGAGGCCTGCAGCAGCCAACTGGAGCTGGGAGCAGGGTGAGGAGCAGCACCCATGAGCTGTTCCTCCCCTTTCCCACCTAGCAATTAGCTCAGGGGGTGTTTCCTTCAGACTTGCCCATTGAAATCTGGTGCTAAAACACCCCACCATGAGCTCTCTCATTTTTAGAAACGGCCTGCAAACCAGGTGTATGTCCCCCTGGCTGAGAGGGACCTCCAGGGATCATGATATGAGCTTCTCCCTGCAGACGGCGTTGTTGGCTAAGTCAAAACTGTCAGAGTTAGGGAGGTTAGGATGCCCAAAGGAAAATACCAAATGTGGGCTATAATATGTAGGTTTGGGCTGCCACAGAAAAAGACAGCCCTTACTGCAGGCAAGCTCTTCAGACCAGGAACAACTTAAATCTTGGCTATATCCACAGGAAGTCTAGGTAGAAAACAGTACAACTTGCATACAGAAGCTGCTTAAAGCTACACAGCCAGCCTACCAGAATGAAGTAGAGTATATATAAATGTAGGTTTAAAAATTAAATTCTAGGGCCACCTCACTGCTGCATTGTGGTGCTGGGCTATGGGATCCAACTGGCTGAACATCAAAGTCAGCTTGACTGCATTTCTGAAGTATCTTCCTTAAGCAGTAACCCACAGAGCTCCTTCTCAGTAGCCAACATCACCCTGTCGCACGTTCATAGCACTGGTCAGCTGTGAGCAAACCTTCACAAGCAACTGCTCCTGAGGGACACATCCTGCTGCATTTAATGAGAATTAAACCCCTGACCTTTTCACCCACCCTAGCTAAATTGTGCCAATCCTACTGTAGCAAATAAAACCACAACATTGCTTTCATTGTGTTCATTCCATCCCAGTATTTAGCCTTCCTGTCTATCACCAGTGATCCCAGCACCTAAAGGCAAATCTCTTCTTTTTTTAAACGTGTGAACACTTTGTTTTCCTGCTTTTGCCTTCCCCAGTCCGTTCTTTAAGGCAGACAACCCTGTCCTGCCAAGGAAGCTGTATTAGCTCCCTGACAGTCTTAGAATTTCAGTAGGGGCTCAGTGGGGGTGCAGGAGTGACAGCCACAGTTAGGTTATACCTAGAAATAGTGGAGGCAGAGGCAGTCTGAAACCCCAGTTCTCTGCTACTGGCACTTTGTGCATGGATGTCACTCGCTACTTACTCATTTCTGTGCAGCTGTGCTTAAGCTTGCCCTCACAGATGTCCGAAATAGAATACTAATGCACTTCCTGAGCTCTGATCTACACCTACAGCTGTCTCTCTTGAGAGAGGTTGCTATGCAGAGAACAAGCAAGAGACAGGCATTTTGGGAGGAAACCACATCATGCCAGCATTGCTCTTCTAAAACTTTGATGGTAGCAGGTAAGGCAGCTAGTCTGGATGCCTTTCTGGGCTGTGTAATGATTGTGATCCTCCTCCTAGAAAGACCCTGCTAATTAGCACTGTTAGAGTAAGTGTATCTGCATGGTTGAATAGTGCCTGGCTTCCTTAAGTGTTAATTTTAATCATGGCACTGTAAATACTCACATTTTGTTTTGCCTTTGCCATCAGAAGGCTATGTATGTGGTAGGGGACAAAAATAAAATTCACTGTCTCCATAAAAGCACTTTATTTAGTGGTCATGTTTCAGCGTATACCAGTTGTCATTTACTTGTACTGAAATGTGCTCTTAGAAATACTCTAAGAAATGTACAGAGTTACCACCAAAAACTTGAATTTCAGTTTGGATTGCATATAGGAAAAGGAGAGAAAGAAAAAATCACAAACAATCTTTTTTTTCCTTTGATAAAATTACAAAATATAAAATGGTAAACTGAAAGTATTAATTGATCTTTAAAAAGAGTCACAGTAGACTATTTACACTAAGACACACTTAACACAAATCACTATTTTGTGTTCCATATGCATTGAGTGTGTGTGCGCCTGTGTAAGAGGAATCCCAACTGCATCTTCTCCAGGCTGTCTCCTGCCCTCACCCAGGAGGAGCTCCTGGATGGGCTGCTGGGGAGCCCTGCGCCTTAATGCTGCTGTGCCCTTGGGCCACCCTCAGCACATCCCTCCATGAAAGCCTCCCACTAATGACACAGCAACAAAGAGGCAGCCTTCAGCAATCTTATGACAACACTCCGTTGGCTGGAGATGCTCTGGATTTATAACACAGCTGCCTGAGAATAAATTTTGGCTCACAGAAGATAAAGGTCTGGCTGAAAGTTTTCTCCTTAGACTAGTTTTGACAGATGTTTTTCTCAACTGTTTCTCCTTTCAGGAGAGGCCTCTGACCTTGGCAGAAGACTGAATGCCCTCATGCCTTTTCCCTCTCTCAGAAATGCCACAGTGTGGTACGAGTTCCCCTTCAAATGTTTTTTGCCACCACTTTAATTTCTGCTTATTTTCCTGCAGATCAGACAAGTTGCAAGCCTAAGCTGAGTCTGACTCATGAAGAAAAACAGGAGCCATGTTCGCGAGAAGCAACTCCCATCGGTCCCCTGCCCAGCTAATACAGCAGCCTTCCCAAAATCAGGTTTTTAAACAGGGGCTTTGAGCTCCTGCTTTTTCTTTGCAAACAGACCTTCTGTTTGAATACCTCCCTTCAGGGAGGGAGAAGCCCTTCTGGTTTTGCTGTTCCCTTCCTGCACCTCCAGCCCTTAGGCCACATCACCCCACCTCCAGGGCAGAACTGCCTTCCTGCACCTTGGAAGCCTGCTTAAACCTGTGGCAGACTCCACGCAGGAGGGGTCCAGAGCCCAGGCCTAGTCTGAAGTTTGACTTCTAAGTATACAAGAAGCAAAACCAAACCCTGTGCCCAGAACCACCTGCAACGGTTCTGTTCTTACTGCAGGTGAGCCCAGTGTCTCTAACACAATGTTTTCCCCCCTCAGTGAACACACACACACAAAAAAAAAGCTTTTGAAACGTTACACCATATGTGGTGGAAGCACTAACACTTACAAAAAGCAGCCTTTTCTGGGACATCTTCAGAGCACACAGGCATTCCCATCTTAATTCAGCACTTTGCTTCCACCAGCCCCTACCATTGAGTCTGAAACACAAAGCCAAGCACAGCACGCCACTGTGCCATCTCCTCTGGCCTGGGGACAGTCTGCCCAGCTACAAGGCAGCATCGGCCCAGTCTTGTTTTTTGATCACAGCACAGCTTCTTCCCAAACCCAGCTTTACCACTTGCTGCTTTCCAAGCTGGAAGAAATGCCTGCCTGCTCACCACAAAAGCCAGTCAGTTGGGGTCTTCCACTGCCCAATTCCAAGTCCAGAAGAAGCAGCCACTTTTTCTCAGCCTACCAAGTTACACCAGTTGGCAGCAAAGAAAACAATGCTAGAAACACACGAAAGATGTGGTCTGGTGACTCGAGAACTGGCAGCTCCTGAAGATTCTTGGTGCCCAGAGAAGTCTGTTTCCTTCATGTCCTCCTCTGCAGAACAGGCTGACAAGTGCCTGTCTCAGAGGGGCATCATGAGGTCTGGCTGTTTAATGTTTTGAACAACAGGAGTGTGACAGAACCACTCAGAAAGAGTCACTGGTAGCACAAACTAAACAGCTTGTGCTCTCTCATGCTGCTGCTGAGAAGGATCCACTCCTCTTCCAGCAGACAGCTATTTTTGCTTGGCTCTTAATGAGACAGCCACCCTCAGAGCCCTTTGGCAATACAGTCATGATTGCAATGAAAACAAACTCATCAAAAAAATGTAAATGAGGTCATGTTTAACCCATGAGACCACACCTGCCCCCCCTCCCCCCTGCCAGAGGACAGGCTACACCTGATCTGTCTGGTACTCGGAGGCTTCCGATAAGCTTTCAGAAAAGCTCAGAAAGTTTTCCTGGTACTCAGAGCAAACAATCTCAAATCTGTAGTGCCTAAACTCTACTGCAAATGTGCTGAAGTAGCACAGGAAGCACATCACCAGACCCCACTGGATCCTGGAAGCATGCATGTGGATGCCCTGCGCCATGAGGATGAAATCTGGAAGAGGAAAGTCAAGGAGAATTAGTGGGAGCAGAGACACCAACCAGGATGATAGAAAGCCAACAGGGAAGACAATAAAATCTTAACAAAGTCAGATGGATGACAGTCAACCCAGCCAGCCATCATCAGGAGAGGGTGAACGTGGAGCCAGAGATGGAAGGGAAGTCAGGTGTCCAACAATCCCCATGGAGCACAGCAACTCTCCTATATGGACCAGGCTTCCTGATCCCAATTCAGGCTGATAAACATTTACAGAGGGAAAGACTTAGGCACAGGGAAGCCAATGACCTGCTTGAACGTCCAAATAGCCAGTGACAGAGCCAGCAAGCTGGGGATCTGGCTGTGGGCACCTACCTGCCAGGATCCTCCCAGTGGGAACTGGATCAGATCTCTGCACCACAGGCAATGGAAACACCTTTCAACCTGCACTGTGCAATCTTTCATTCTCTTTGGATCACTTGCAAAATCACCCCTCTCTATGAAATCCGGAAGCATCAGTCTACACAATACAGCACATTATATTGAAAGGAGAAAGAATGCTGTCAGAGCCAGAAACTGTCCTCCAGGCTCATGTACCCACCTGTGTGCTCTGACCATGTATTGCCTGACATTGGGGTCTCACTGCTGTGCCTCAGATTGTGTTGGAGTACTCTATGAAAGCAATTCTCAGCTTCCCTAAAGCAGAGGACACCTACCTGAGCTGGGGACCTGTCCTAGCCCAATGCACACCTCCTCTAAACCTGGCTTTTCTGTTTCTCAGGATTTCCTCTGCACTCCAAGAATGCAGGTTCACACTCTTACATCTTGCACAGGAAAACCAAGCAGCCTCTCTCATGCTTTAACTGCACAACGCAGGTAATCTGAGACTTTTTGTCTTGAGCTTAGTGTAAGCAACCACAGCTTCATTTCAGCAAAAAGCATTGTGTGTCTGGCTTTAAGGATCTTCTGCGTTCCTTGTAGTGCAAGGGTTATGCACAAGCTTCATGGGATGGGACACCAACCCCAAGCCTTTGCAAAGCCAATAGTGGGGTGTAGTGAGGGGTGGGACTCCTGCCTCAGCCTGCCCCCCCTCCACAGAGGGCCCCCAAAGCTTTCAGTGCCAAGCAGCCACCTGGGGAAGGCTGGGCTGCGAGCACCCAGCATGCCAGTACAGGAGCAGCTATGCCCTGGCTTACCCAGCTGCTCCTGGCAGAAACCTCCAAAGACAGCAGTGCAGCAGCTTGGCCCAGCGCCCTGCACGCAGCCCTACCCCAGACGCACCCTGGGGGAGCTATGGGCTTGGGGCAAGGGGAGGAAGGGAGCACCACAAGAACCAGGCAAACTCCCATGTTACCTACACCAAAGTGTGATGAGCAGCTACACATTTTTCCAAGGAAGCTTAAGAGGTGACTGATGGCACATCTTCACACCAATCTTCTATTCCTCTGGACACTGGCTAAAATGTTCAAAAGCAGCCAAGTGATTAAGGAATTGTTTTAAGAACAGGCTGCTCCCCAGAGAGGGGGATTATCTTATTCCTTGCCATTTATTCTTGTGCTTTTGTTTATCCCAGCACTAACGCTGATGCAACTACACAGTGAATGGATCCACCCTAAGCAAAAACCCAGGGCACGTGAGTGCTGGTGCGAACAGAAGGGCCGGAGTGGGGCTGACAGGCCCGAGGTGGAGAGAAAGCCACATGTACATCTAGTCTCAGTGGCCACAGACCCCACAGCCCAAATCCCACTTGTAAAGCACCTAGTCTTAACCTGAAGCCCACATGACTGTGATAACTATCTTAAAAGGCAGAGCTGGATGTAGCACCCTGCAACGTTTCAACAAACACACGAAAATCTTCTCATCTTCAGAAACCTAATTTCTTCCCTTGTTCCTTTGTTCTCCTGAGAATTTTTATCTCAATATTTTGCATAATCTTAAACGCTACTGTGTAGGTAAGCAGTGGTGCAATCACATTGCACAGCTACCATTCAATGTTGTTACCACTTTGGTTATCACTAAGAAGTTTTAGAAACATTTATGAAGGAAGCGAGCCCATCTGTGAAGCAGTGCATCCTGGCAAAACACAAATAGCAAAACGAGCTAATCATAGGACCATGCCATGAAGACAAGTTGACTAGTATTCCTAAATGCTTTGAGATCCTAGGATGGATGTGAGAAGAGCCAATGTTCCCTGCTGCAAAGAGTGTCGGACACGTATGATACCTGGCTTCCCAGGCAGCGGAACAAAAGGATACAGAGCACCACACAGAGGGTGATGCTGGCCGATAGGGCTACTCGTGGAATTCCGGCTTTCCGTCCCTCGTTCTTCAGGTTGATCTTGAGGGTGAGGGCAGACTGGATCCAGCACGCCAAGGTCCCAAAGCCAAAGGTCAGTGATGTGCCCACATTGTGTATCTCCTCATCATTGGAAAGCTAGGAACAAACAAAATAGTGATTGTTTGGATGCAACGGGAATTATCCGCTAGCTACCTAGGGTTGCTGCTGGGGTGGGATAGAGGAGACTGTGGTGAGACAAAGATGCTATATCATTTCTTCTGGCAGAGGTGTAAGGTGTACGTAACCAAGATGGGTTGACAGCTGTCACAGTCGAGCAGATCTTCTGCCCAAAGCCCAAGCACAGTGGAAAATGCAGTTGCTTGGGGACTGCCTCTACAGCCCTCTGACAAGACTCACCACAATGCAGAGCTCAGAAATAAAGCCTTCTCTGGCTTGATGTGATGACTAGGGCAGGTAAGGACAACCCGCTGGGTCTTGTATAGCTCCCTGAAATGGAAGCAAACTGTGCAGCCTTCAGTGCCAGCTGCATGGAGCAGTGCTTTCTGGGACAGAGGGTATCCAGAGCCCTGACACCTCCATTGGGCTGGCACAAGCCAAAACACTTGGTCCTAGTTTGGGAAGTTTCTCCCACCAAAATGTTTGACTGCTTGTTCCTTCTCCCGCCCGTGCTTGACCATTGGTGGCTGAGGCAATATGAACCCAAGCTCTCTTGAGTGCAAGTGCTTCTCTGTTCCTTGGGGTCCTGTGTCTCATGGGACTCAGTGACTATGCAATACCGCAAGGCAAAAGGACAGCCAGGTTCAATGAGCAAGAATCTGTAGAGGTCCCTTGAGGCTGCAAATTCATTCAGAAAGCCCAGGATGGACAAGACTTAAGCCAAACAATTTCCCTTCTCCTTCTGCCTGAGGCTTTTCTAGAAAAGAAATCAGCAGTCTAATTCCTCCCTGCAGCCTCAATTCCTGTTCAGTGATTTAACAAATTCTCATCAAATAAGATAACAGTCTACTTACTGCACTTCTACTGATCTTCCCCTTCTCCCTACCTTGAGTTTTTCTTCAAGGGTAGGTCCAAATCATAGTACAGGAAAAAGTGTGATTGAGCTGCCTTTCCCAAGGTAGTCTGCACTGCAAGGGATTCACAACCATAATGTCCCTCTAACACACCCAATCTGTAATTTTCCATAAATATTGTTTAATGCCACATTCAGCTTAGCAGTCAGGCAGGGAAAAGCATGGACTAAGTTCTCATTACCACATGCTTTCAGGGTTTGGCAAAAGATCTAAGCAAGGATACAGGTAACTAACAAGGAGTGGATAATTAGTTCAGAATTTATAACCAGGCATGATTCAAAGTATCCACTTTTAAATAACAATCATTTGCTCTGAGGAGCGAAAAAAGGAAGGAGAGGTTGAAACTGCTTTGTAGTGCCTGCCCTTTATCAGAAATACTCTTCTCACACTTAGACAAGGCTATTACAAAAGTCTCATAGTTCTCAGCTGGGAAGCTCTTGTGAAAAAACAAGACTCCATTTTTGACTTGTGCTGTGGAGTTAGGAACACCAGGTCCAAAATAGTCAAATTATCTCACACCTCATTAAAAAAAACCCAAAAACCAACCAACCAAACAAACAAAAAAAACCCCAAAACACCCCAAAAAACCAAAACTGTAAAGGACACAAAGTTCCTGCAATTTCTCTGCAACCCAAACAGTTACTCACTCTTCACAGAACAAGTACCTTTTCTGTATTGACAGGAAAAACAGCTCCTGCCTGCAAACCCAGGAAAAAAGCCAGCCTAGACTGACCTATCTCAGTTCCTGCCATTACTGGGGATCATTACTTGCACCCCAGTGAGTGGCAGAGCATCAAAGAGCACCAAAGGGATGGGGAAACGCAAGTGCCACTGATTCCAATGCCTTGATTTTCACTGCAGACCTAACAGACAGTCATTATCACAGTGGGCACCCAACCATACAGAGCAACGTTGTGGCACTGACAGCTTGTTTGTTTGTATAATGTTGCAGAAAAGATAGAGAATTGGAGGGACCTTATCCAGGTACCTGTCACATTAGAAGCATAGCACTCCTCTGCTGTGTCCCTCTCATGACCAGTCTGAGGACAAGCAGAAAGTAGATTTAAACAACGTAGGTTTTAAATGAAGGACACTTCATTTAAAACATGTCTGCTAAATCTGTATGAGCAGCTGTGCATCTGTTCACAGAGATGTGTATGTAAACTTTCAGCTCAATTCTTCTACCCAGGACCATCTCTGCCAACTCCCAGGGCTCAAGAGATTCAATAGTTTCCCTGCTCTGGCTCTTGGCTGTTCAAGTGTAAGCACACAAGTGCAAATCCTGCTGGGAATACATGAACCATGCTTGTGGTTCTTCATCTCAGCATGCCACTGGAACCATGTAAGTGGCAGACAGAGGTGGCAGAGCAGGTACAAGGAGGCTGTATCTGCTGGGGTGGGGGCATAGCCAGACACATCATCTCCTGAGCTCACATCACAGGTAGTTCAAAGACCTAAACAGATCTGCTAGAAAAGCAGGAACCTCACAGCACCGACACAGTGGTCCAAGCCTGGAGTGCAGTACCTGAAAGTTGCCCAGTAGAGTCATCCCAAAAGACGCCAAGCATAACGCCACCAGGCCACTGATGTTCAGCCAAGGGTTTAGCACCTTTGGCTTCAGCTGAATGAAACGCAGGACAGCCACGACAAGTGCTGAGAAGGAAAGAATGCAAAGTGCGTTATTAGTAGAACATGCTGCAGTAACCACCTGGCTGGGGGCTCACGGACCCCTCACCATCTTTCCACCCAGAGGGGAGAGTTCACTGCAGGCCAAGCTAGCTTAGTGCTTCTGCATGGCCCCCTCCCGCTTAGTCATGGATGAGACTAAACACAGCAAGCATTTCTCTTGTAATCCAGTTATGCAAGCTCCCACGATTCCTTTTCTCATGATGTTTTGTCTAGGAGCTGGGTTGCAAATTTTCTCGGGGAAAGAAGAGCACCTTCCTATTTGCCTGTGAAGCCCCCAGCGCAGTCTGGCACATACACAGCATGCATTCACATTGCGACAGCTAGCCTTGCATCATTTCAGTCCACTCACAAGCACTGAGGTCTCTTGAGGAGGTATACTAAACCCCACCTGTGTTAGAAAATGTATGAACATCAGATACGTATTCCTGCGGGTTTTACTCTAATGCCCACTGCCTCTTCTTCTCCTCTGGAACAAGTTGATGGTGCCATGAACATATGCCAAAATATTGCACTAGTTTTCCACGAAGACGGGAAGAGCAGTCCTTCCAAGTTTACAATTAGCCCAAGCACTATGACAGGATATGATATATGATACATGATATAAACAATACATGATATATCACATGATATGGCACAACCCCAGGAGATATTCACATAATGTATTCTTGCCCTCCCTAGGGAATGCTGCATGGACATGCTGCACGGACATTCGTTAATGCTTGCCTGCAAATTTGCATTAGCAAATTAGATCTATATTTTCCACAAAACCCCTGGTATAATACCAAAACCATGATTTAGAATAGTAAGGTCACTGTAAGTGAAAAATATCCATTTTTATATAAACTGCAAAATATGTTAGAATTTACTCTCTCACAATTTGTTCTAGTGAATCAATCCACTCCAAATCCTTGAAAGCAAGAGAACTTTGCTCCCCCAAAAAAGAGAATTTATGTTTTTCATCCCCAGGTAATTGTTTTGGACAGCCACCCTGTGACTTGAGCTCACGTGCAGGAACTTTTTAATTTCTATTTCCACAGGGCAGGATCCTGAAATTATGTGATCTTTTCCTAAAATGCTGATGGGAATGACAAAAGGGAATTAAAGGGTCACCTTCCAGCATTACATGCATTTTCAATATTCAGCAATGCCTATGTTTCCAGCAGGTTTCTGTAGTTTTCCTCTCCTATAGCAAGGGCTTTGACACAACTAAGGTGGCCAGAGGTACAAGCTAAAAGCAGCTCTCAAAAGCACCCAATACAGCAGAGGAAAGCTTGGCTTTATCCACAAAGCAGAGATAGAATAGAATATTTCATTTGGAAGGGACCAAGCAGACTTCTGCACCCAGACCGTTGATAAACGGCCCTAGAATTGAACCCTGAGGAACACTGCTGGTGACCAGTCACCAGCTAGATGTAGCCCCATTTACTGCAACCCTTTGAGCCCTGCTCTTCAGCCAGTTCTTCACCCAGCGCACTGTGTACCTGCTCATCTCACAGTTGGACAACTTGTCTGGTAGGGCACTGTGAGGGATAGTATCAAAAGCCTTACTAAAATCCAGAAAAACTATAACCACTGCCTTCTCTCCATCCACTAGGCAGGTGACCTTAGGATAGAAGGATATCAAATTACTTACACAGGACTTTCCCTTTGTGAACCCATGTTGACTGTGCCTGAGGATTGCATTGTTCTTTAATTGCCTTCCAATCGCATCCAGTATGATCTTCCCATAATTTTTCCAGGAACTGAGGTTAGAGTAACGGGTCTGTAATTCCCTGGGTCTTCCCTCACCCCCTTTTTGTAGATTGGAATAACATTGGCTAGCTTTCAAACAGCAGGAACCTCCCCAGACTCCCCAGACCTTTTGTAAATGACTGGGAGGTCCTGCCATAACATCCGTGAGCTCCTTTAGTACTCTGGGATGAATCCCACCAGGGACTTGTGAACATTCAGCTGATATAGCTGGTCCCTTACAATTTCAGTGTCCACAAATGGAAAGTCACCATTCCTGCACTTGTGGTCCTCCAACTCAGGGGATCAGGCAGCCCAAAGTCTATCACTATTACTAAAGACTGAGGCAAAAAGCACATTGAATACCTCTGCTTTACCTTAATCTCTATTAGTCAGTCTTCAACAAGTAGTGGTCCAATGTTTTCTTTAGACCTCTTCTTGCTATTTACATACTGAAAAAGGCCCTTGTTATCTGTCACAACACTGGTCTGTTTCAACTCTAATTGAGCTTTGTCCTTTCCTGTCTTCTCCCTGCATACACAAACCACAGCTCTATAATCTTCCTGCGAAGTCTGACCTCGCTTCCAGAGATCATACAGTTTCTTTTTCCTCTTGAGCTCCGTGAGGAGCTCCCTGTTCAGCCAAGCTGGTCTTCTGCTTGCATGACTTACACCACAGTGGGATTGCCTGCTCTTGTGTTTTTAAAATGTGGTTCTTAAAGACCGGCCAGTAATTGTGGACTCCTCAACCCTCAAAAGCAGATTCCCAGGGTACTCTGCTAAATAGCTCCCTGAATAGCTTAAAGTTTGCTTTGTTGAAATCCAGGGTAGCAACTCTGCTGTCCTTTTTTCTCATTACACCAAAAATTTTAAACTCAACCATTTCATGGTCGCCATGGCCAACACAGCCACCTACCATCACATCCTCCATGACAGATTTGCAGTCTGGAGGTTCCCTGGTTGTATTTCTTCTTGCAATGGGAAGAAGCAGCAAAGAAAGCATACAGTACAGCTTAGCTTCAAAAAGCTGCATGTCTTTTGTTTGTCTTCACACCAGCTGCTCCCCTTACGCTCATTCAACTGCTATCCTCACGTCTATGCAGATCACATGGTGAGTGAGCATCAAGCCAATTCCTGCCCTTTCATAAAGCCCTCGGACTCGCTGGGACTTGGTGCAGTTCCACAGAAGCTGCTTGAACAGTGGTCTGCAGAAATGGGGCCTTACCTGGAAGCAGCTGAAAAGCAGTCATGTATTCACTACTGTCAAACAGCCATGTTAACATAAGAAGCAGCATGCTATGCACATGTTGTTTTAAGTGGTTTGGGGTCAGAAGTTTAAATCATATCATCATAACCACATTGCACTGGGTGTCAGGCATATAAATAAAATGTATGCAAGACCCTGCCTTAGCACAAACTGGAACCAGAATTAATTCTGCTAATATGTATATGTATTGGCTCAATATGTATATCAAGATCTAAACTTGAAACAAAGGCATACACAGAAACAAAGGAAAAGGATGCTTCAACTTCCTAACCTCCACCCTGAAGTGATACTTGAAAATAAGGAAGATCATGTCAAGGTTCATGATTAAACATATTGTATCAGGTTTTATATCCCAAGCATCATTTTCATTATGTCAGATTAAGATTGTTAAGGTATCTTACTTGTGCACATACAGGTCTGGATTAATTTCAATGCTCAACTCAACTGAATTTCCCAGGTTTCTGAAAAGAAACATTGTGCCTCTCACAGGCAGCAGGCATGGAACCCACACTTTGAGAGAATAGCTCAGAGCAAAACTGAAAGCACAATAAATCGTCCCAAATAGGAAAAGATAAATGCAAGTACTACTAAAGAAGAGCAAATCAAGGTCAAAATAATGAATTATTTGCCATTTAAGTTTGGGATAATTTCTTCAAAATAGCTACAGATGACAGTAACAAACATTTTTAAGAACCAAACACAGACATATTTTTTTCAAGTATTTTTCAGATATTTCTTCTCTTTTTGGTGTTTCCTTCTTACCTCCACTGCTGGAAAATGCCAGTAAACTTCCTAAATTCCGTTACTACATCTGTGGAAGGGGTGGGGTAGAGGGAACTTCAGCATCGATAATATTTTGCATAATCAGTTGCTGCATTTGCCAATATTCCCATTCAATTATCCCACATTCACAGCATATAACAAAAACCCACCATACACTGAAAAACAGTCATGCAGATTCAAGGCTAAGATGAGACAATTAAAAACATGAGAATAAATCAGAAACCAATAAAGTTCAAATGAATCTGGCTTCATTCTGTGTTTCTATGAATGAAGACAAAATAATACTGTCTTAATCAGTAGTAGTCGCAGTTTAAATGATTTTGCATCATCAGATCCAGGAACAATATGCATGGGATATTACTTATGTTTCACGACTGCTTAAAACAAATTATGAGAGAGAAACACTCCCCCTGTGGTTCCTACCTAGAAATGCCGCCATGTTCATGACTTGGCTAAACACACAGCTTGCAGGAGGTGTGTCACCTGCAATACTTGGAAAATATAAAGTGTATCATTGTAACTCTAGGATGGCAAAGTTACATAAATAACAATGATTAATCAGAACAGTATTTGAAAGAAAATAATTCACTTACCTTATATAAGGTGGTCTTTTGGAACCAGGTTTCCTAAGAGACATAAGTCCACAAGAACAAAGATTCATGATTTTCTTTCCCATTTAACTTTCATTGTTTTATTATTTTAAAGAAACAAGTGATTGATTGTAAAGTCCACAACCAGTTCTTACCTATCTGGTACATTTAGTGGGAGAATTTTGTTATCTTCCACTGCGATAAAGTACCTGTCAAAAAAAGAAAAAGAAAAAATATTAAAATATTGTAAAACCTTGGCTTCAATTCAAAATATCACTCAAACAATACATTAAGTGTCTCAAGCCCACTGGCAGGATCTCCTGCAGGCAGCCTGTGTTTCTCTCTGCTCAAGCAGGCTCACTTCCCAGCCTATGTGCATTCCTTTGTGCTGCATCTGTTTTGCACGGTCAGGTAGACAAACAGTGGCACTGAATTGAGCTGCCTTAAAAATAACCAACCAGGAGAATGTTTTCATTTTTAATCTGAATCACTGAATAATTTGATTCATCTGGTTTACTGTGGTTCCCCCTCCGCAGAAGGTGTTTTAATAGAAACAGAGGGGATGGGACAAGAAGAACAATAAGCAATAGGAGTCAGACAAACGGCTTAAGCTACCCCTACTGCTGTAAAACAACATCCACAGACCACGGCCAAAGCCATATCCAAGCCATATAAGGGGGATATATGCTCAGCTCCGGCTGAACACAGTGGCTCATCACACATTTATTGCTTCCACATTCATGCTGCGGTCCTCTGCATGTCTCGTGTGCATTCTGGTAAGAAGTGTTAGTGAGAAAGTGAGATGTCAGTATTAAGTCGCTGGCAGGTTGTCGGTGCAGTGCTGGATGCTGTGGATTTTGAGTTTGCACCCCAAAGCAGGGCCTCAGTGCTTCTCCAAGAGCTCTCCTGAGTCATTCAAAGAAAACGTGATGAAAGGGAATTTTTGCATTTTTGTCTGTCTCTTCTCAGGCAGCCCCCAGTAACGTGTGCCAGGAAGAAGGCAAGGTCCAAAACCTGGCCTAGAGAGCACAGAAACTCAGGGATAAAAATGCGACCCTCCAAGCCATGAACTGGCATAGACTGGCCCCTGCCACTATCATATGGCTTCCCAGCCCCATAGTAACTCAAGGACAGAGCATCCCCAAAAGGCACTACATACTGAGACACAGCCCACACCACAGTGGTACTTCCAACTGCCCCACCCTAACTTGCTCTCCCAAACAACCAGCAGGAGATAACTTACACTATCCATAATCCAGCTGATGTAAAAAGGGTAAACACAAGGGGTAAAAACATCCACACGCTGCATTTCTTCCCATCCATACCTGCTAGAAACAAAGAACAAAGTAAAAACAAAAGAAAGAGGGCAGAGGTACCAGCCAGCCTTGGTCCCCCTCATTTGAAAGCAGAAAGAGCATCCACACAGCAAGTGCCAAAGCATCCCAAGATCAAGCTCCTAATGACCAGGCAGCAGGCACTGCAAACCTTTCATACTGTCATTACTGGCATAAGGGGTTAAACTGCTGAACACAGGCAGCATCATTGGCACTGTGCATAAAAAACAAGGCACAAAAAGCCTGGAGTTGTGGAGGTGGAGAATTCTCAGACACACCTACAGAATCTGAGTAGTTTTCAAAGTATTTTTCTTCAGCATTTTATACAAGGTGACACCGCAAGACCCACAGTCCTAATTCCCTGCTACTTCCCACAGGCACAAGGCAAGGCAGCCTCCTTCCCAGGATCATTAACAATTCCACACATGCTGCCTCAGCAAAGCCTGCAGCATGAAGGGAGAAGGATGCACGTGCTGTCTCCTCATCTCCACAAAGCATACGACCAGCTCCCATCCTGGCCACAGCAATCAGATAAAAATAGCATTTGGCCACACCCAGAGCAGAGCCAAGTTCAAGTGCCAGCACCCAGAGTACTGTCAGGACAAGGCATTACAAACAGGATCAGCTCTTGACAGGTAGGCACTGTGAAATCCTGCATGGGGCATAAGGATGCTGCATACACCATCTCCTGAGGAAGCATTTGTCCTCCAAGCAAAGATCATGCTGCATGAGCATCTGAGATGCTGGGACTGTTCCTGTAATATGTGCGATTCAGAACCACTGCTATGTTGCTGTGCTGCGGACACAGAGAGTCCTACATCTCCCTGTGAGTCCTTTGTCAGTGGATCAAGTATTTCCTCATGCTCTGTCCTCCTTCATAAATGTTCCTCCAGGCACCAGCACAGCCAAGAGACACAGAGGTCGAAAAATGCGAGGCTCACAGCTCCAGTGCCTGCTTTACTTTCACCAGGGCAGCAGCACCTGTGCGCCCATGCTCTGCGTCCTCCTCCCTCCTATCACCTGCTGCAGGGTAGGCATTTCCTGGGGTCACCAAGGTCCCCACAGGACAGCAAGGCACCCTGGGTTGCCATGGCATCTTGGACATGATGGCCTTTCACTAGACCCTGCTTGTATTTGCAGCTAAGTTACCTCATCCAGGTCCTTAAAGCAGTAACTTCCATTAGCTCCAGAGAAGAAAGTACCCACGTGTTGTCATCCTCCTCCTCTCAGCTCTCCTGGCCTTTCTACATCTGCAGCACAGGAGCCATGATCTCTCTGGACTGCTGCCCTGCTCTCTCCCCACTGTGAGGACCCACAGAAGAGAGTAAGCACCCTCACCACATCACAGCCAGCCCCCAGCTCACCACTCCCACAAGACAGCCCCAGGCTGCAAAAGCAATGCTGGCTGGACACTGCTCGGGGCCCCAGCTGCTGACTCCTGCCCTGTCCCACAGCGGCAGAGGCCAAAGGGGTTGAGGTGAGGCTCCTCAGACTCTGCAGAAGTCATGGCAGCCTCACACTTACCCCTATAGGTCAGCTGTCCTGTCTTGCCTGCACATCACCTGTCAGGGGTACAAAACAAGACCCCCAAGCCACACCACACTTGCATGAAACCATGAGGCCATGATGGGGTGCTGCCTGTACAGATAGCCTCAAGTGAGGCTGAATTGCAAACCTTAAAAGACAGAAAAGCAATCAGATAAGGTCTCTTCCCTGACCTGGGAGCAGAGAGAAATGCAGACAGGGAGCATGACATGATGCAAGTGTTAAGTACATCAATCTAAAAGGCAGTCAGCTCCAGAATGTATACGGATCTTAAGCATAGTGTAACAGATCAGAAGAAATTATCAATGATGATGGACTAGACTTCCCCACCCATCTCATCTCTATTCCGTCTCCTCCCGCACAGAAGGCACAAAATGTTTCACAGCTCTGTTCCCCGCACAGCCCCTGCTGTAGCAGTTGCAACTGTTCTGTGAAGCGCTGCCCTTGCCTTTTCCTCCCATCACCCATCAACATGCAGCAGCAGCCCTTAGCTAGTGTTGACTATTGCTCTGGTATCAGGACACCCGTACTGGCCATGTCAAGGACTGCTTCCAGGTGGTAGCTGCTTCATTTGTGGCAAGGCCGTGTCCCTGCCAGACCCTGGCAGCACAATGCCCAAGTGCCAGCACCTGACACAAAGCAGCCATAGCGGTAGCCAAGTTCCCTGCTCCCGTCTTGGCTGAAGGGGAGCAGGCAGGTAATATCACCTCCTCTTCCAGCCTGTGTTTCCTCTGAGAGGTAATTACCACTATCGCAGTGCTCAACTCTCCTCTTTTCACTGGTGGTGGCTAGACTAAGCCAAGGTAACAAAATTCTTTCAGGTCAGAGGATGGTAGATCTTATTATTTACCCTTCCTCTTTGCAAAGGTACAAAGGCAATAAAAGCAAATACTAGCCATAACACTTGTCTTCATTAATGGGTTGCCACAGCTCCTCCGCCTTCCAGCATGCCTCCTGGCCAAGAAATAACAGCCTTCACAAGCTATTTCAGTATCGTCTGCAGAAAGGGAGGAGTTGTGGACTTTTCCCCCCCAAGCACAGTGGCGAGGCAGCGCACAGGGACTGGGACTCCACGCCAGGATGAGGTGAGGAAATGCAAAAATGCTGTCCAGATAACCATTACTTTGCGCTGAGCTCTGCGATGGAGTCGGGGCACTTCTGGTGCCCAACCTCACCAAAGTCAGTATGATACAGCTACAGATTCGCTCCCTTGGAAAACAGCCCTGTGTGTAAAATTCACTGTGCCATACAGACTCTCTTTCTATCGACTACTAACAGAACATGACATTCAAAATCATTGCATACTAAACGAATGACTAGCGCAGAGCACATTATTCCGATGGGAAGCCTGGTCCATAGTTCAGAGAACACGTTCATTTCAGCCCCTTGAAAAGAAATACCTAGAGAACATACCCCCTGCACACCTCTCATCACAGCTGGTTGGGTTCACACCGAGAAGGAAGGACAGCACTCCCAGGGAGCGCCACAATGGCCTTACATGGGGCCAGGTCTTCACCAAAGCTCAGTGCAGCCAGGCCTGGACCTTTTGGAAAATAAGCACCCCACATCAGGCTAGCTGGCCTCACAGGGTTCTGAGCTCTGGGCAAGTTTGCCTCTCATGGCAGGCAACAAGAACTGACCAGGAAAGGATGTTGCCACTATGCACCCTCTACTGATAGGCTCCATGCTGAGGCATGGGTGTAGGACAACACAAGCTCGTACTCTCTGGCATACCCTTGGAAGGAGAGCCCGGGGGCAATGGATGGACCACCGGCGTTGCTGGCCCCTGCCAGCCCACACAGGAGGAGCGAGCCACCTGCGTCTGACAGATGAAATACCAAAAGCAGGAAATAAGGGTCCCTTTCCCCCATGTCCCCAAATGGCAACACCTTTTAATGCTGTCCATTGGCACATCCCACACATGCTTGAAGATGTTTCAACATCCCCATGTGGGCAGAGGGTGGTTTAAAACCAGGACTCAGCTCCTGCACATTTCTCATTTACAGTCCGCTGTGCTATTTGGGTGCCAGGAACAAAATTACATACAACCTCACTTCCTTCCAAAGGAGAAACCCCAAACATGTGCCAAACCTGCCTAGCTCTGCACCAGTGTTTAGTGGATATCATTCTCGGCAGTTGCCTTTGGGGTAATTTCTCCTCTTCAGGGATGGCCCCAATGTTCATGTCTTCAAGTCAGAAGACCTCTGTGCATGCTAAAACCAGCACCTCTAACAGCAGCCAGGAACAAGAGAACAAGGGACCCAAATGACAGCCTCCCCTGCAGCACCACAGCAGCTTAGCCAAAATAAAATGCCAAGAATGATAGGAAAAATAACCTAAATTCTCCACATGAAATGTAGAAACATTTGACAGCTAATTGTTCCACATGGATGACATAAAGCTAGCATTCCTCTCCACAGCTCTGTTCTGCATTGCTGCCATGACCAGTGGGGCCAAACCTGAGCAGTCAACTCCAGTTGACAACAACAGCCTTCCTCCACTGGCCCATGTTTCCCCAAATAAACACACTGCCTCCAGGAGGCAGTTGGTAAACATACACACCTGTTTGTCTTCCATTTTTAAGGTTTGCACAGGAAGACCTTTAGCAACAGAAAGCCTTTGTGGTGCAATGGATTCACAAGACTAATAAAAAGGCGTTTTCAGCTTTGCAGCTGACCCCAGCCAGAGTCAGCCCACCTTCCCAAAAGCACATGCTGTGGTTTTCCAGTCCCTCTTGACTCACGGTCTCACAACAGCATTGCAAAAACCCCGTTGAGGTGTGCTCCTGCTGCCAGCTATCATAAATCAGGGTGCAGACTGCAAAGGGTTTCACATTAGCACTGCCACAGGGTGTGTCTTGAGACTTTTTCCTCAATGCAGGCTTACTCCCCTATCTCCATTCCCATTTTTATGTCTAAATCTACTCAGACTGTCAGCTGTTTGCTCTGCTTTTATTATCATTGCCCCACTACACCCTCTCAATCAATGAAGCTCCCATTCCTCTAATGTACACACTTCAATTACAGCAGGCAGCTCTCCAAACATACACTGCTGCTTGCTCAAGGTTCATTTATTGTGGGCGTCTTAATTACATCTGCCAAGCAAAGTTACAGGCTCTTCCTGAAGTTGCTTTCACCATGGAACATAAATGTAAGGAAGGACAAAATTACCACATTAACAGAGTTGTACGTCTTTTTTAAGTCTAGAGGATGCAGATGTATTTCAAGGACCCATACACAAGCTGCATAATAAGCCAGAGCAACACTCCTGCATTTCACAGTGCTAGGCCATTGAATCATTTCAGAGAACAGGTACAGAGCCAGAAGCACTGGAAGAAGGAGCACGCTGTTCAAAACATACAGCAAGGCATAAAGAATTGTTGTCAGCCAGCAACAATCAAAGCGGAACAAACACAATTTGTCTTTCAGGGGAGCCCACTATAGCTCTCTGTTGCTTTTAAAAGCAAAAATAACCACAGTCACTTGATACCTAATCACTGTAACTGAGCGGATACAAAGCAGCACATTACGTAACCTGCCACCCACAAGCCACAAATGCCAACATAACAAAGCAGAGAGTTTTCTGGTTTATCTCAAGGTTCCCAGCCTGAGCACACAATGAGACAGATAAGGTATGCCAGAGACTTGTAAATACATAACAAAATAGTGGGGTAACAGGAAAAGAAGTGATCCCTCAGTCAGCAGAATATGATGATCTGCTTGCTCCGTGTACTTACATACCATCTCAAGGGTGTACAGAAATGCTATTTTAATTTATTTTTATGACAGGAAACGGAAAAGGCAAAGACATCTCCAGACTGCGCATGGGGGAAAGGAGATGCTTCAGTAATCCTGCAATGATGTTGAGAGGCAATGCTTTCACCCACAGAAACATCCACACATATTTCTTGTCTCTTCACACTGTAAGTGTATTCAGTGTGCTAAATGAAATGCTCTGTCCAACAGAAACCTAACGGAGATGGGTGAAGCGCACCAAAGGAATGAAATCTTCTAGTCACCAAAAAACAGGGGCAGAAAAGGCTGCATTAGCATCTGCTTGCCCACACTGTCCCTCCAAGTTTCCCGGAGAAGTTGTCTCCTGCGGTTGTGTGAAATTAATTTGTTATCAGTTCTGTAAATATATATATTCAGCCTTTCTTGAGTGCCTTGGTAAGAAGACCATGCGACCAACAGCATGTTCTACCCAGAGGTACTCCTGCAGCAATGCTGGGTACAGAGGCAAGCGTCACCCCTCTGCACCGTACTGTCCTTCAAAGCGTGCCCTTGGTATGCTGCTTCGTGCCCTCAGTCACACGTGAGTACTTACAGGCCATTTAGGAACTGGTGTTGAGCTGCTGTGTTACAGCCAGAGACGTCGACTGTAAACTCTTCTGGGCTGAGTCTGCCTTCCTTGCATTTGGCGTTGTACAAACCAGGCACGTCCTGCTTCAAGACCGGGCTCCTGGATGTTATAAAAGAAAAATTAATATAATTTGCCACCTTAGGATCAAAGGGGTGTTTTGCAGGTTTTGACAGCTCTGTGCTCTGACCTGTGCACCCACATTGGCCCACGCTGAATTCCATGAGGTCCCACTCATACCATGAGCAGGGCTTGGACAGTCATGGCCCTCAGCCTGCAATAGGAAAAGGAAGCAGAGACAGGAGCTGGGTAAGGCAGAAAGTACACATTCAGTTCAGGCAGAAAGAGCTGGGTCAGCAGGAGGTAAAACCAGTCGGGAGCAGTCAGGGCTTAGAGGGAGATTCACAGTGAGCTGAGGAGCACTGCATTTTGCAGGTGCTGTGTGTTTGTTTGCCCCAAGAACGCCGTTCTCCTTGGGAGTGCTGACTGCAAGATTCAGCCCTCCCAGCTCTTCATGACCTCAGAAGCTGCACGATCCAGGCAGCATACAGCCCCCAGCAAGTCCTCACAATAAAAGTGTGTTGGACTGCCCATGTCCCAGGGCAGATGCCTTACTCACTTACTCTGCCTGAGAGCAGAGGTGCTCAAGAGTGCGGCCACTTTAGGCAGACCTCTCCTGAGGGAAGTCTCTAGCGGAGAGTCTCAACGCAGACCCAACCCCACAGTCCCACACCATCACCACAAGGGCATACACACAATTAGCTAACTCTTTGGTCTGGGATGCTTGTGAGAACACCACTTAGCCCAAAGTCCCAGCCAAACCCCAACGTGAAGAGTTACTGGAAAATGAGGATGGCTATTTATCTCCTTATAAAATAAAAGGCAGGAAAGCTCTCCCTGCTTCAGCTATGCTGTGAGGAAAGAGTCCCTGAAATTATCTCCTTGCTTTGCATGTAATACACAAATGCAGGCTGATGTTGTGGCAAAGCCCAGAAAGTCTGAGGCACCATGCACAATGGTGTCCAGTGATCATCCTTAACCACCCCAATCTAATGACTGCTGCCTGAACCAGCAACAAGCAGAACAAGTGTTTCTCCTCCCATAAGGTACAGTGATCTTGATGGTGTATTAATAGACTGACAGAGGCCTGCAGAGGTGTTTTATTTGCTCCTCAGTTCCAAAACCACAAATGCCTTCAAGCATTTTCAATGTGCATGAGCAAACAAAGCCAAGACACACATTACAACGGAAGGGGGTAGGAAGCCTGCCCAAAAGGTTTGTCCCATTATCAGGAAAACAATGTAAGTGTTGGGAGTGGCAAAGAACAAGCAACAGGGAGGCAAAACCTGGCAAAGAAAGAGACATATAAGTCATGTGGACTTACAGATAACTTTGAAGGTAAGGGAAGACAGACTAAGCCCAGAAGAGCAGACTTCACAGAGCAGTTATTCCTGGTTATATTGTCTTCTCATATAGTGGATGAGAGAGCGTATGCCCTGGAAGGCCAGAACAGTTCCAGGCTTACCTCCCTTTGCTACCCTGCCACTGTTTTTTTCCCCTAATAAACACAAAACATACACTCAAGCTACAGAGCTTCCCATGCAGTGTAAGCAGGGCTTTTCCCACATGTACACTTCGTCTTTCACGTGTCTTGTTCCTTCTACCCCTCTTTTATCCACTGTTTGGAAGCACAAGCTCCTTTCTTCACTCTGCTTTGCAGCTCTATGCTTTTGAAGAGATGTGCACTGTCCCCAAAGCAGCATTTCCTTCAGTTACACTCATGGGCACCACCAGCAGAAGCATACATACCAAGCAGTCTGCACTTGCCAGCCATGGGGAAAACACTCAAGGCCTGTGAGCTTTTAGGGACTGTGGCATAGAACACTGACCTTTCTCAGGACAGTTTTCCCACACCGGCCTCTTCAGCCTGACGACTTGTGCCTCCTCCACTACTCACATGGCAAACTGAGGTTACCTTCCCCTTGTATTAAGCACCAAAGCCCCAGAGAAGCAGCAATAAGATGATGCGCTGGAGGGTGAGCTACCAGGAATGGATGTACAATCCATTCCTCTAGAGTCATTACTCTAAGGTAGCCCTCTCTGGCATAGAGATTGTCAAGGGTACAAACTACCATGTCAATCTTTTGGCTCCATTTAGACCCGTGGAAATCTTGCCCTGAGACAAGTACAAGGTAAACAATCATACATAGGCATTTCTGTGGTGTTGATCACTCCTACAAATAAGGAATGCTGGCTAGGCAATTAGTTACACTTATTTACCAGTATCGCAGGCTGCTGCAAACATAAATTGCTATTTACAGGATGCTTGTGTGAGCTACAGGAGGCAGGTGCCATAGAGCATTTCACTTCATGCAAACCTGTTGCAAACTACCAGGGAACAGCCTCCACCTGTTAAACAGAGGCCAAGCCTGCAAGCCTGCTGTGACCAGCCTCTCCATCACATCCAGAGGGCTTAAAACTTCTGCTGTCTTTTGAAATCTTTTCAGAGACAGACTTTCCTGTAACACAAGAGACCACATTAAACCACCTCTGAGAGCATTCAAGCCGGGCCACAACTACATGTGGAGAGGCTCCCTGACAAAGCTGCGACCATCTCCAGTAGCTTGGCCAGGCAAAGTCCACTCCTGCAGTCCTGTGGAGAGCAGGCTTCCCTCCTGGCTTGCACACAGGACTGGCCCTCCCCAAGGGGACCAGGTCTGCATGCCTGCCAAAGGCAAACACTTCTGGACTGAGCGCTCTTACAGAGAGACAGCTGCTCCAGCAGGCACAACCATCCAAAGGAAACCTCAGCAATAAAAATTTGCATGAAACCCTATGCAAGGTCATCTATAGCTATTTCAACAGTTCCTTTCATGGCTTTTGAAACTTCATCAGTCTTTTCTTCTCGTCCACCCTCCCATTCACTTCACCCTTCTCTCTCTACCTGTTCCCAAAGTGCTTTCTTTCCCTTTCACCCCTCTCACCCCGCCTTCATCCCTGCACCTCAGGTGACAGCTGCTGCAACCTGCAAGGACCCAAGGAGAGGGAAGCCAGGCAGCTAGAGACCTTTGCAAGTCTTCTTGAGACAGCAAGAAATATCATTATTCCCATTTTAGACAACAGTTAGTTACTTGCTGAGAGGTCACATGGGAAATTGGTGGCACAGAGGAGCGTGCATTCAGAGTCCTGGTCCAAGCCTGCTACCACAGCAGCAGCCTCCTCACCTGCCAGTCATTCCCTATCACCATTTATTCCTCCCAATATATTGCTTAGGATTATATCTCTCATTTCCCACAGACCTTTCTCTGCTTCTTCGCTCCCACTTATCCTGCAATCAGAGCTCATTGTTTCAGCTTGGACCGCAGGATCAGGACCTTAAAGTGTCTCTGCTGGGCCACATCTTGCAATCTCAGGCTGCCCGGAAATGGCTGGGGGAGGAGAGGAAACTGTGGACATGACATTTCTTCCAAGAAAATACAATTGAAAACATC
>NW_009648959.1:166222-167255 GCF_000708025.1 Charadrius vociferus
ACAAAGAATCTTAAAAGGGAAAATGAAACAACTGCACTGACTTCCACGACTCAAGCTCAGAAAATGCTGACAGCTGGGCACAAAGAACAGCACAAGAAAATAATTTTACTTTTAAAAGTACAACAGTGAAAACAGGAGCCAGGTATTTATCAAGAAAATATGAGACCCCATTCTTTACCCTGTTACCCAAAGGCAGAAAGTCAGCAAGAATCAAGTCCCCTTCTTTTAGGTAGTTTTATCCGTTTGAGCAAGACACAACAGACAGTGTGTTGGGATATACCTTTCACACACTTCCCTCCTCCATATTGAGCTGCTATTCATAATTAACCATACATGTGCATGTTGCTATGGCATAAGGACTTCACAAAATTTGACCAGACAATCCTTAAGGTCACTTTCCCAGGCAGCTTTGTTTAAGAAAAAAAAAGGAAGATTATCTCAGAATTCCTCCAACCTTTAAAGCCTGAGGGCTCTGAATCAAAGGTCTGGCACAAGCATGCTGCTGTAAGAAAAAGCTAAGATTGAGATACCAAGCAACCCCATCATCACCCTGGGACATTACAGAGGTGGGATCTTGACTTTCCTCCCCTGAGGGACCACAGCAGAGCCGAATAGCCTTTCTCAAATCCTCTTCCACTCCCGGGAATTTAATGGGATACAGCCTGCATGTCAGGCATCCCAATAGTATCTGTGGAAGGCAGGACCTGTCCCACCCCACAGCCTCAACCCAGGCGAGTTTCTCCACAGAGCCCTGTGCAAAGGGGTGCTGGCGGCAGGCTGGCAGATGGCCCAGCAGAGCTCTATTGTCATCAGACCCCGGAAGGACGCCACAGAGGGGCTCACAGGCAAGAGGGATGCCGAAATCACGACCTAGGAGATCTCTTCCACAGCTGGGTCCTTCAGGCCCTGGGCCATGCAGCTCTAGTCGTCTCATCTACCCTGCATCTACCTGCCGTAAATCAGCAAGCTCCAGGACAGACAGCACCTGGATTTCAGCTCCTCCCGAGCGCTGCAGCACCTGCGGTGCCCCGCG
>NW_009648959.1:176395-176869 GCF_000708025.1 Charadrius vociferus
GTCGGTGGCGGCCTCGGGGCTGCGGGGAGGCGGTTGGCAGTAAAACCCGCAGCGCTCCGCCCCGCCTCGACCCGACCACCGTTTTTGGGGTGGTGAGGCGCGACCGTAGCGCCTCTTGGAACCTCAGAGCACCCCTCGGCCCAATCTCCGCCAAAAACAAGCCCCGTGAATGGGCCCTCTGTCTGCACGCTGTCCCAGGTATAGCCGTGCGATGGACTGTACATTGGTTCCTTCTCTGTCCCCTTCCCTGCCCTCCCTCTCCACTCCCAGCAGCACATACCCACCGTGCGGGTCTGGGTACTCCTGCTCCACAGCGCCCAGACACGCTGAAGAGGGCTTACCACCCAAAACTGGCAGCAGCATCTTTGCAGTCCTCCTGGGAAGTGGTGCCCATATGCTAAGTATTTTGGAAGACCTGAAAGAAGCAGCCACCCAGTAGCAAGAGACCCCAGGAACAAACAGCCCTGGCCAAGC
>NW_009648959.1:177116-182343 GCF_000708025.1 Charadrius vociferus
TTTCATACTGGATGGTGGGGTTTGCGGTGTCCATAAAGAATCTCTGTAGTTGGAACTTTGAGAGGAAACATTCCCAGCCAAACTGCGTGGCGATAACCATTTGGGAATGTTTCCTGGGGTGGAGGGATCCCTTCACTGTCTGACCTTTGTGGGATTAAGACAAAGTGAACACTACCACTTTTTTCTCCTCTCTCTCTCTCTCTGCCAGGATGCATTATGACTGAAGTTATCTATTGACTGTCTTGTTTCCTCTCATAAAACCCAAATAAGGTGGCATTTATCCAAAGTTTTGACCTGGTGCTATCACTTATGAATGAACACAAGACAGCCACCTGCCTAAATCCACACCAACCCCCAGAAGTGAGCGGAGTTACACATCAGCAGTTTATCAGTATTTTATATACTGTCTTTCTAGCAGCCAAGCAATGCTCCTTTGCCCTGCAGCTTTGGCCCTCATGGCTCACCATGAAGAGATTCGTCTCTTTGATCCCCAGGGACTACAAACCCCTCAAAGCACAGGTCCTCAGAGCAAACGCAGCACCAGCAGGTCCCCTGAGCCCTTACTGAAGTGGCTGCACCTCTGGGGCACCAGCAGAGCCAAGGGAGAAGACAGCTGCTGTCACAGAAAGGCAACCAATGTGTATACTTCCCAGTGTTTTAAAGGCCGAGGGAGCTATTTTTAGAGCTGAAATAACATTCTTCCTGCTCTGGTATTCCAAATCTTGTGTTATCCTGGACTAATAAATGGCTCCTTGCAGCATTTGCTTTTTGCACCCCCACAAAATCCAAAGATCTTGGTCAGGTTTTCCCTCTGCATTCACTTGACACTGCCCCATGGTACTGCCATGTGGTACTGCCACACTAAGGAGCTGCAGGCCACGACAAATGACTAGTAGGCATGGCTTTCCTGGGGCAAGGAGGTGCTATTGCCCCCATGTCACCAAGACAGGGCCCAAAATCAGGTGCCTGGAAAAAAGTATGCATGAAGTATCAGCATTAACCACATCCCTGACTGCAAGGCTTCCTGCGATAGCAAAAGTCAAGCAATCTCACTTTAAAAGTAGCAGAGGGGAGGTCTTTCAGTTCAGTAGCCTCTGGCTTTCCGCAGCCGAGGCTGAAGAAAACCTTCTGCCAAACAGGTGAAAAGTGGCAGCGCTCACCCTCAGCAATTTTGGCCAGAAAGGAAAACGCAGCGATAAATCAGAAACCACCTTAGTCACTTCATCTCTGCTATCAGCCAAAGCTGGAAGGAAAACAATGCAGCAAATGGCATTTTAAAGCAATTTCATTTTTGGTAAACTCTGAGCGTCTAAAGACATTTTGTTCACAGCTCTTTTTTGAGCAGATGGTGTCCCTTCAAGTGCTGGAAAATGCACGATGCTGACAGGCCCACCAAAGACCTCTCACAAAGAATCATAGCTTAAAAAAAGAGCACAGCCTGAGGACAGCAAGCGTGTGCTGGACCCCACCTGGTGCAGGATACAACAGAGGTGCCAGGAGGCATCATCCATCAAGGGATGGTATTACGAGGGCTCATGGAGATATTTTCTACAATCCCTTCTTTATGGGACACTAGTCCCACAGGAGGAGCAGCCCCTCTCCTGTGAACCTTGTCCTGCAGCATCCCCCTGCCAAGGGGTGCGCGGGTGCAAAGGGAGGTAGTGCACATGAACGTGTTGCTTTGGAACTCCATCCCACAATAACACAACACCCACCTCCCTTACAGTAACACTGCGCATCCCCAAACCTGCTGCAAGCTCACCTTGACGTGTGGAAAGAGTCTTTCCTCCCATGTCTCCACCAACACTACTTTGGCGAAGATGAGTAGCCACAAGTATGTTCCCCCATTTTTGGGGTTATGCCTGACTTTCCCAGGGGTGGGTGTGCCGAAGGCTGACACTGGTGCCCCTCCCTGCTCAGCCCATGTCTTTGAAGCAACAACTGCAATGATGCTGGTGCACAGATGTGACAACGCTTCTGGGACACTATGAGCAGCACATGACTTTTCTTACCCCAGTCCTCACTAGGTTCTCCTGCTGGGCCACTGAGACCTACTGGGGATCTGGCTGGCAATTTGCCTGGCCCAGAAGGGGGACCTGCAAATGTTCAAAATTATGGCTTTGCTTTGCTGTTAATTAGTATTTCCTCCCTCCGATGCCTTACAGCATGTGCATGCTCCCTGTCCAAATTTTACCACATCAGTTCTCTTCATGGAGACCAAGCTGCACACCATCTCCACATCCGCCTTCTTCCAGCGACAGAGAAGTGGGAAGGCTGAGCCCTCGTGTCCTGACATCAAATAGCAGGATCAGGCCTCAGAGGTATTTTATTTTTCATGTAAAAGAGAGGACTACCACAGAGCTAACCCTGGCCTTGCAGACCTCACTCGCAGCTCAGGAAGAAACAAAGCAACCTCGTTCCCCTCTGATTGCAGTCCTCCGCAGGGTGATACTACTGCTGAAGACTGGCTACGGTTTTACTTGGCTGTTTTTTGCGAGGCCAAAAAGGTGCACAGAGGAAAGGGAAATGGAAAAGGGAATTGCTTTGAGTTTGCTTTCATTCCTGGGAAATATATGTCTTCTGAAAATAGATTTACCACCTGGTTTTCCTGTCCTGCTCCTTTCTGCTCTAAAGCAGGAGCGTAGCCTGCCAAGAAACATTGCCCACCCAAAAACAGGAGCAGCAGGGGAAAGGGGCCAGGGATTGCTCAGCAGCAGCCATTGGAGCTACTGTGTACCATGATGCACGGGCATGATGCCTAAGCAACTGTTTCTCAGTTTAAGTGTTAACTCTCATTTCATTAGCCAGATCATCTCTCATCAAAGCCGTTTGTTCCTCTATCCAGCTTTTTAAATACTGTGATAGACTTCATTTCTCAAAATGCCCTGCTGCTAAACAGACACCATCTGAGCATGCACACCCTTGACTTGGCATTCACAGGTGTGCTCAGGATTTGCTGGAGAGGCAGTCACCTGCAAAGTGTGCTCTCTCACCCTAAGATATAACCCCAGATTCCAGCCCTCCATGATGAAGCGTTCCCTCTTCCCAGCTCACCCACATGATCCCAACTGAGAAAAATTCACTGGGATTTGGGACTGGAGCAGCAAATTGCACCCCATCTCACTGCAAGAAAGTGACACCACTTAAATAGTCAGAAGAGAAATGGAGAAAATGGATACAAAGTTTTTTCCATAAAAAGAGAATTAAAAAAAAAAAATTTGTTGTGATGGCAAACACATAGGATAAACAGGACTTGCTGGTGAGATGCTCAGGGTCCGAACTCTGGGGAGGAAACCTTGAAGTGTCAGTGTGTGCAGATGAGAGCTGCAGACTGGCCTGCCCTGGCAGGAGGACAGTCCTATATGAAGCAGAGAAAATGCTCAAAAAGAAACAAATTAATTTTTTTTTAAGAATACTGAGATTTAGTAAAATAATGATTTCCTATTATTATGCTATAAACACTAATGGAAGTATGTCAGCAAGGAAAATTTAGTACCCCCAGTTAATACTGAGGTATTTTCTGCATTACTGTGCAGAAATGGTAGGCACCATTTCACCTACAGTTTTCATCTCTGCTGCTCACTGGGGCTTTTCTCCTGGGCATCTTTCAAGGCCCACAAAAGGGGATTTTTTTTTCTGGTCCTGCTTGCAGGCTTTGCTGCTCATCTGCTCCTCTTGGGCAGTGGGTTTATCTGCACAGACGCAGCTGGTGTGGGGCAGGGCCCCACCTTCACCTGCTCTGGGACCATACCTTTGTTCCCTGACCTTTTGGCTTTAAACCTGGCTTGGCCATGGCTGGTGCAGGAAGGGAGGGGGGGCGGGGGACACGACACACGACGACAGTGGCACAGCTCCTGGCAGGAGGCTGAAAACTGTTCACCTCCCTGGAACTCGCTATGGCTGTACCAAAGCCAGCAGGATGGGATGAGTATGGTGGCAGTGGTTGAAGAAGCCTGCCGGGGTCAGCTGGCTGCAGATTCACAAAACCAGGGAGGGAATTCTGCTATCATTTTCTCAGAAAAAGCCTAAGTCAGGGTTTAACTCTCCATGAAGCGGGATAGCAGGAGATGAACTCAGCAAACACAATGCATCCCACATGTGAGGGGTGATTAAAACAGCAAAAGCCTTCAAACCATCCAGTGGACAGCTCTGCCCACGCAGGGTCATCCCTTGCTCCTCCACAAACTTGGTGCTTTGCTAGGTTTCAGGGGTTTTGTTCCCACCTGCTGTCACTCCCCCCCATCTAGTGGGTCTGGCATTGTTGGGTGTGTGCCCCTGGATGCCAGAGGTTTCAGCTCCCAGGATGGGCACCACCAAGCCAAAGTCATTGCAAGACCTGGGACATGTGAGCACATGTTAGCAAATGCCTCCTTTCCCACTGGGCTCTGCTTTCAGTTTTTCTTTTCATGCTTCCCCTTTCTTAAGGGAAATTGTACCTTGATTCCCAGAAGTGCCCCAGAAGGTGATGAAAAGGAGCCCCATAATTCCCTGTGAGACCCTCGCAGGGTACAGCTACAAAACAATCCAGGAGCAAAAATATGAAGGCAATACAAGTCCAGCCCGGCCATGCCTTTGGGGACACAGTCTGGGAGCTGATACACCATCAACTGTTAAAAATCCCTCCAAATTGAGAGCCCTTCCAGCTGCAAATACCCTAGACATCAGCTGACCAGAGCCCATAGGTCTCACCACGTTTCCAGTCTGGCATGGATTCCCAGGCTCACGTGGACACAGGATAACTTTCCAAAGAACTTTTTTTTCCTGGGAGCCTCCCACCCCAACAGCTTGATGTGATACCTGAAGTCAGAGTGCATTTTCCATCTGTTGGGCTTATTTCCAGAAAGCCGTGTTCTGGCTTGCCGATTTCTGGGCCTGAAAAATTATCAATGCCAGCCAGAGGACAGCAGTCACCTTACACTTGCAAGCTGCAGAGGGAGATAGGGTTGCAAACATCACCCAGGGTTACAAGGGAACAGCAGAGCCACTGGAAGGAGTGGGCAGAAATCCATGCCCAACACCCCAAGCAGCCTCCTCTGCATCCCTGCACACCACCCCAGCAATCTTCCCCTTTCACCAGCTATTCTTAAACTGGCTCAGGGATAAGGTGACCAGCACAGGACTGACCACACACCCTTTTCCCAACCCAGGCCCCCATACTAAAGCTCTGCGTCCAAGTGACAAAGGGCTAAGTGAAGTTTTGGTGCTGACGTGCAGGACCCTGGTGCAG
>NW_009648959.1:182354-218035 GCF_000708025.1 Charadrius vociferus
AGGAATGCCACCAACTCTCCCGAGTGCGGCAGTGGGGCTGCTGGGCAGGAGATGGCACAAGAGATGTCTGCTCTGCTTGGCTGCTTTTCAGGCACTGCAAACCCTGATGCATTTCTTCAGTGCCAGCACTCATCCTCTCACTGCAGCCCCTTTCTTGAGCTGTAACTCCAGAGGCAGCAGGTTTTGCTCGTGCTTGCCTCATGCTCCAGGGAATTACATGGATGCAGCCCAAGCCCATGCACCTGACCATGGCAGAGATGGGGTTAGATGGAGCTTGGAAGCTCCTCTGTAGTTAGAGGAGTAGTTATCACAACCTTGGCCTCACACCACACCCTGATGGTCATATTTGTACACAGCCCTGATGGGGTTTCATCAATATTTGCATAGCTGAGTACACACTGTAAGTTACAGCTGAAATCCTCCTTTAGTAATTGTGCCAAGCCCCAGGGCAGACATAGCATTTCCTCAAGCCACACCACAACAAAAAGCAGGTGACCTGCTGTGTTGACGCAGAAGCATGGACAGATACACCACGACCAATATGATCAGGGTAAGTGCCACTTTATTGCACAGATAGCTCAGCTAATATAGACAACTTTCTCCCGCGCCACGCAACACTCAAGCAATAATTGGTTACATGCATGGTTCAAACAAACATCTCTACTATATGATTGGCTAGCCCCAGCTGTTCACTCACATAGTTATCTACTTCTGTCTTACTCAAAAATCCTGCTTATTGGTACATTCAGCAACAGTTCTTTCCTCCCTCAACATAACTCAGCCGTTCACGAAGCACAATTTGACCTTCGACATTCCTTGAAGCTTACACTGTCGTCAACAAGTTCCCAGTGCTTGGGGTGTTCACAGGGTGACCATTGATCTCTAAAAATTCTCCCACACTGCTGGGGTGTTTCTGCTGTGGATGGAGCACACTACTCCTGAGCCAACACTGCATTTCCTAAGGGCCTCACCAGTTCTGGGAAAAAAGGGTAAAAAAGATCCCTGCTGTGTGCGAAAGCTGAAAGCCTGGAAACTCAGCATAACAATGCATAGGACAGCATACAAATACCTCTTGTTCTCAGGCCTACATGGTGAGACTCCAGATGATTCAACATGGCGAGAACATAGAGACAACAGAAGATCAGGGACTGTCAGATCATCAGGTCTTAGAATTTGACAGTCACTGTATCCTTGGTTTATCATAGAATCATAGAATGGTTTGGATTGGAAAGGACCTTAAACATCATCTAGTTCCAACTCCCCTGCCATGGGCAGGGACACCTCCCACCAGACCAGGTTGCTCAAAGCCCCATCCAACCTGGCCTTGAAAACTTCCTGGGATGGGGCCTCCACAACTTCCCTGGGCAACTTGTTCCAGTGCCTCACCACCCTCACAGGGAAAAATTTCTTCCTGATATCTAATCTAAATCTCTCCTCTTCCAGTTTGAAGCCATTGCCCCTCATCCTATCAATACATGCCCTTGTAAAAAGTCCCTCTCCAGCTTTCTTGTAGGCACCCTTCAGATACTGGAAGGCCACTATAAAGTGTCCCCGGAGCCTCCTCTTCTCCAGGCTGAACAACTCCAACTCTCTCAGCTTGTCTTCATAGGAGAGGAGCTCCAACCCTCTTATCAGCTTTGTGGCCCTCCTCTGGACTCATTCCAACAGGTTCATGTCCTTCTTATGTTGGGGGCCCCAGAGCTGGATGCAGTACTCCAGGTGGGGGTCTCACAAGAGCGGAGTAGAGGGGCAGAATCACCTCCCTTGACCTACTGAATGTGCTTCTTTTGATGCAGCCCAGGATGCAGTTGGCTTTCTGGGCTGTGAGTGCACATTGCCAGCTCATGTTGAGCTTCTCATCCACCAACACCCCCAAGTCCTTCTCTTCAGGGCTTCTCTCAACCCATTCTCCACCCAGCCTGTATTTGTGCTTGGGATTGCCCCAACCCATGTGCAGGACATTGCACTTGGCCTTGTTGAATTTCATAAGGTTTGTACGGACCTACCTCTCCAGCCTGTTCAGGTCCCTCTGGATGGCATCCCTTCACTCCAGCGTATTGACTGCTCCACAAAGCTTGGTGTCATTGGCAAACTTGCTGAGGGTGCACTCGATCCCACTGTTCAGCCCAGCCTACACCCATTGACCAGCAGTCCCTCAATGCTTTCACGCTGCTCAGAAAGTGCTAGCGGAGTCCTTGACTGTCACATCAGCAGAAGAGGCACCAAAGTCCACACAAATGAGTGCAGCTCATGTGTTGGTACCCACCTTACCGAGGCTCCACGACTTTCCCATGCCACTGCATGCAGCCATGGGTGAATCCAGCAGCTGCCCTGGGAGGTCGCTGGGGCCCTTCCTGCCTCCTAGAGACCCCGCATCTTGAGGAAGGGAAGATCACACTAGAAAACATGGCCAAAATGATTTCCAAACCAAAACAAAATCAAAACTAGCAAAAAATTCAAAACGTGCAAAAAAAGCAAAACAAATATGCAAAAAAGGAAACACATGGAAGTATTCCTTGTTTTACCAAAATTCAACGCATCCTCTTCAAAACCCTAGTTTTCCTGCAAAGGAACCCCACCACATGGAGAAGCTCATCTACAGAAACAGGAATTCAGGTAGTACAAGCTCCAAGATAAGACATTTGCTGGAGGAGCTTTTCCTTTTCTGAATCATGTTTCTTTACTTTCAGTTTTTCAAAACCATGGTGTCATGATTTAGGCTGGGCTGGCCACTAAATGAATGACAGATGTTTTCTATTAATCCCTCTCCCTTCCCAGAACAGGGAGAGAGAACAAGTGAAAGGGAGACTTATGGATTGAAAAAAAAACCTAAACCCATTTTAATGAAATATTAACAATAAAAAGAAAAGATAATATTAATAATAAACCAATGAAATATATACAAACATATACAAAACCAATATTAAGCTCCCAGGATGATGATCATGTCACCAGCCGGTACTGGGGAAATCTCAGACTGGACTCGGCGGCAGACAGGAACTGGATTCAGAAACATACAAATCAGGATCAAAGGCAGAAAGAAAAATGGACAGAGTCCTCCTCAGACACCAGGTACTGAGAAAAAAAAACAAGAAAAGGGAACTTGACCCCTTGATCCCTCAGCTTTATACTGAGCATGATGCAGATGGGATGGAATACCCCCTTGGTCGGTTTTGGGTCACTGTCCTGCATGGTCCTTCGCTTATGACCCTTCAACTTGGTACAAAACAAAGTTAGCCGATCTCTGTTGTTATAGCAGCAAGTATAAGCAGGAGCCTCTCTGCATACCATTCCTTGGTATTAAATATAAACATCAGACCTTATCACTGCTAGAAGCAGACACTGTCTAACAAATATACTATTACTTTCAGAGAGTGCAGTCAATTAGAAGAGACTTAAATGAAAAGTAAAATTACTGAAAATTGATTTTGTTCTATCTCAAACTAGGACACATGGGTAACTTGCCAATGGCTTCAAAATCTCGGATCACTGAATACCACTGGCACTGCTGTTGCTGCTGAACTCATACTCTCAGGGATGGGTGGGGGAGCAATTACCTTTTTGTAATTTCAGGGAGTCAGAAAGGTTTGGAACAGCATGTACTTCTTTTCAGGGCCAGTTAATTCTTCTTACACCATGTACTTGACAGGAATCAGCTTAAGGAAGTCCAAGTAATAGCAGTACAAAAGAAAAAAGAAAAGATCTAAAGTATGATAAAGATCAACAGGAAGATGTGCATCTAAGTGCCTGTAAAGTGCATTCACTGCAGTTTGCAAGCCAGCAAATTGCACAAATGAAGTGATGGGAGCACCAGTAAGATTAGGCATTTGCGCATGTTCCCAGCTTTGCTCCTACACTCAAACACCAAGTCCAAACCCATTGCCTGCATCATTTTGAAGGCTGGTTCTCAAAGATTTTTGTTGCTCTCCAATTGGCTGTTGACTGTGTGAAGAAGGAAGCAACAGCACTATCTTTCTAACCATAAGGTTGGAAACCTCCCAGCTCTGGGACCCTGTTTCCACCCCCTCCTGCAGGCACTGTCAAGGGTGGTGGGGAGATGTTTCCTACTTGTGTGTAATTCCCATGTCTGTCAAAAGGCCCTGACTTCAAATGAATGAACATTACGATGTGACTTCTGACACACTCAGGTCCTCAGGCACATCTCAGCAGAAAACAAGGAGAATTTACAGCAAAATCTAAACAAGATACTTAATATTTTTGGTCAAAGCATTGTCCTGCAGTCACATTGGGCTGATATTTTGCTATTAAAGGTTCATTTTCACATGCAAGAGCTTGCCATGGTCTCCTTTCAAACTTATGTCAGCTTGGATTTTCTCCCCCCGCCCTCTATCAGCTTAGCCAGTAAGCCTGAAGTAATCAAATCTCTTGATGCCCTTCCATTTGACAACACTCCTCTTCCACTGACGAGGAAACCAGAAATGCCTGGAAACACTCCACCAAATGAACAGCTGGAAACACCAAGCAAAATACTGCTGTAATCCTGATGTGTGATGCAGAAAGCCCTTTGCTTTGGCAGACATTTCAAAATAAAAAACAGCGGCCTGTCTAACTCATAACTGTTTATTGTAAATCACTCAAGAGTTTACACGTCATCAATGGCAAAGTAACACTGTTAAAACACCTGCTGGATGAAATACAGAATAAAGACAATTCTCTTGTATTATATGGCATCATTTAAAAAACAAGAAAGAGAACAAAAAAAGAACCCATTTTGATTTTTTTTTCCAGTTCTACATCTTTCCTGTAAATATCTGGGCCTGAGCCTCAGTTATCTCGAGATCCCTGCCTTACCCAGGGTGTGGGGCTGTGCAGCTGGGAAACGGGCACTCCCTCTCCAAGGGGGAAGGCAGTGACCTCCTTTATAAATGAAAATCATGCCCCCTATCTTCAAAAGTGCTCCAGTGCTGACAGTACAAAGCCTCTCTCCTGCACTGGCTAACATCTAACACAAAGGGCTGTATGTCCCATTAATTCCACATGCTTTTTTAAAATTTTTTTTATCTTTTTTTTTTAAACAAGGCAACTGTTAAAATTCGGAAGCTACATAACTGTCTTTATACTTTGCTCAGAAACCAATGGATGTTGCATGCAGCTGAAATATTAGTCGACTCTGACTTAGATGAAGGTCAGTTTTCTAAGACCCACTAGTCAAAGGCAGAAAAATAAATTAAGAGGCCTCTTGTGCAAAAGGAGCTAAAATATCCATGCATCAATGGCCATGACCGATTAGAATGTAACTTAGGTCTCCAAATATTGAAACCGAAGCTTTATTTGGCTTAAGACATGGTTGAGCTCTATACCTTTACAAATTACAATGTATATGCAACAATAAAGGAATCATCTCAACACAGCATCAGTTGGTATTTTAGCCTCTATAGAGACTAATCAACACAAAAGCCTGCTCAGCAATAAATGGTTTTCATATTTAACAAAGACAGCAGCACACTGGGCTGGCTAACAGGGCTAACAAAAAAAAGAAAGCAGGTTTTCAAAGTAACATCTAACTAAATTTCGGCCAATTTTTCCCCTTGGACATCCCGTTTTTCACCGGTGCTGTTACTGTCCTTTCCATCAGTCTGTAGTTGAAAAAGCACATTGGGCCCTGCCCCATCCCCTCCGAGAGATGCGCATTTGATTGATAGTAGAAACAAAAGTCTCCCCTAACTGCACTTAGAAAGGATAGTGAGTTCCTCCAACCTGCCAACGTTTACCATGAACAAGCAAATTACAATGTATTTCAGACATGAACTACAGTGACTAAAATCAAATCTCTCTCCTGTTTAACTATAATATTAAATAATATATAACACTTTCACTTAATATTCTGAAGTTTGGACGTAAGACAGCTAATAAGGAAAAAAGCTGGGGCCGAATCTGTTCCTGGGGGATGAATTTGGCCCAACTGATCTGAAAAAACTAATTTTACCAAGAGGAAAATAAATCCACCACAGGCACGGGGGTATGCACACTCCCACCCACGTGTACGACAGCGCTGGCATAGCAAAGCATTACTTTTCAAGCACTGCCATCTCCAGTCCTTTCCTTGCGAGCCTGGATCATCTCCTTCGGAGCCTGCTTGCGGTCAGTGACCAACCCCAACCAAAACATGAAGTCAATGAACCAAGTGGTGGGGTTGAACTTCAGGCCCAGCTCGCTGGCTGAGTAGTCGAATGGGAAGGTGTGGTGGTAGTTGTGGAAACCCTCACCTGAAAAACAGAGAGTTTAAAAACCACATGGCCATCACGTTTACAAATTTCGGAACACTCTTGGGTGAGACGCTCATTTCCCAAGTCCTGAATCTAGTGCAGGTTATACTCCACCCCTGGCTGTAGGATACCTCTGGAGCAGACCCACAATGGACTCCATTTCAGTGCTTTGGGCTTTCCTCCCCAGTAGGAAAGGGCATGTCCCACCCCTCATGCTCAGGAAAGAAAACCTTAAGAGGGGAGATGCAGAACCAAGTAAGAAGCAGAGTCAGTCACTTCTGCTGTGCTGTGCCCAGCTGACAGCTGATAAAGAGAGGATTGCTAGCGTGAACTCTCTCTCTGCCCAGAGACTACATGGAATTATTTCAATGTGGGCACCATTAGTAGAACAAGGGAGTCTTCCTCTAGGATGCACAAGCTCCAGTGTCCTGCAAGCCCTGGGTCCAAGTGGTATCCAGTTGCAGGTGCCCAAAGCCCTGACCAGGGTGAAACAGGATGGGACGTTGCTCTGAGTTTGCAAAGCTCTTCCCAGGGCTACAGCACTTACCAATGGCTCCCAGAGTGACAAAGGTGTTCTGCCTGGGGTTGATGTACTTGTCATAAGGGCGATTGCCATACATGTGAGCAGCACTGTTGACCAGCCAGGTGACGTTGAGGGAGATGGTGTACCGGAGGATGGAGGCAAGGAAGTAGGCATTCCACAGACTCTCGCCCCAGAGGTACCATGGCACAAAAGTAGGGATCACAAAGCACATCAGCACAACTGAACTCTTGTAATACCTGTGGGGAAAGAAAAGAACACCATTACTGTGGTGGGAATGACAGCTGGGGTGAAGTGGGCTTGGATCTCTGGAGAGACAGCTCTGCCAGAAAGCCCTGGCATAACCTGGACCAGCAATAACCAGGGCAGCAGGGAACACTTCAGACATTCACAATCACGACATAATTTTTCCAAGAGCAATTCAAAATGCCAAGACAACCCGAAACCCCAAAGCAGCGGGTAACACTGGAGCTGAATAGCTGAGAGACCCATCAGCTGAGGTGACATGATTTTGAAGGGTGCAGAAAGATAAGAAACGTTATCGCGTTTTCATCTTTCCTTTTGCTGTTCTGTTAAATAGCATTATTTTAACCCACGAGTTTTGCCCTGACGATTTCTTTTTCCACGACTGTGGGAGTTGTGCGAGCGGCTGCATGGTTCTTTGTTGCTGGCTGAGGCTAAACCACAACAAAGACCCATTTTATTTGTACCCATATGACAGGTTTAAAATAGAACCCAGCTTTTGCTGAGTTTTCTGGAAGGGATGAGAAGGAACAGAATTTGAATTTATTAAATGGTTATTAAAACTTTGCACTTACTGAAAGTTTTTCAGATAGCAAGAACTGTCAATTTGGTTTGACAAAAAAAACCCAATCAATTTTCAATTAAAACCCACAGAGGATTGGAAAAACATTAATATTAGCAGTATTTTTGGAAGGAATAAATCTGCCATGAACATAGTTCTCATCTGTAACACACCAGCTAGTTTTGATCATCTTGTGTATGAAAAAAATTAACCTCTTGCCTTGCAAGTTCTTTGCTTGATAATTTTTGTTGTCATTTGGAGGTTGCGCCTCATGCTGGGCTCCAGAAGGCGACCTGCAGCTCTCCAGTAACACTAACCATGGTGAAAAGAGAGCATCTCCTCAGGTTTCCCACAGAACTATCTTCACTTACCTGAGCCAAGGCTCTGCAAAGGAAACAGTCCCCATTCTTTGCTCCACCAAAGATAATATAATTTTCCACTCATCTGACTAACTTCTGAACCAGACTGTGGATAAGGTTTGCAAACCTCATCAATTCAAGGCCAGGATTTAAGTAGAACTGGAGGAGAAAAATATTTTACAGTCCAGAAAACTCCTTCAAAGTTCAAAGCGACTCCCGTTCCAAGAAAATAAAATAAAATATGAAAACAGCTTATCAGGCACCAATTAAAACCTTTCTGTGAGATGCAAGAAACCCAGGCTAAAGTCTTTGATGAAGATGTGAGATCTCAGACCTGAATGAGCACCTGGCTACAATTTCTCTGTCTCCCTTTGACTGGAATGAGAAACCTCCTTATCTGGAGTTCAGGGGAACCAAGGTAGGTAATTAATCCTGTGAAGAATGACAGCCTTGGGAGAGGAAGTACTTGGTCTGGGCTGGCCCACAGGTGCCAAAGATGAGTTTGCAGAGTGAAATGTGCACTTCTGCATTAAGGCAGTTAGTGATTACAGCATTTGCTCCAATGATCAAAGGAAAAGGCCAAGAACCTGGCAACTTCTGCTGCAGCTGTTTTTGCAGCCAGCCCTGGACTTTTGGAAAAGCAGAGGGACAAGGACAGGGCTCACTGCTTGCGCAGCAGAGCCTGCAAGGACAATCAGCAAGCGTCAACCACACGGCAATAGCAGGGGCCAGAGGGACAGCAGTCCTAGTGCCTGCAATCAAGGTGGCAGGGATATCTTGGGGGAGAAAAGGGAAAGTTAAAAATAAAGAATGAGCCACAACTAGACAACCAGGTGGAGGGACCTCTCCACCCCATCCAGTGCTCCCACTTACTTTCTTTGGAACCTGACAACGGGGTCGTCCAGCAGGTCAGTGAAATCCAGCTTCCTCCCCTTCTCTATGACGTCCCGGTGCTTGCGCACAAACAGCCAGCCAATGTGGGAGAAGAAGAAGCCACGGCGGGCATTGTGCGGGTCCGCATCTGTCTCCGAGTACTTGTGGTGCACACGGTGGTCTCGGCTCCACTCGTAGATGTCATTCTGCACAGAAAGCATGGTGAGGTGAGAGGGGAGAGAGGCCAAGCTCTGCTCCAGCAGTACCACCTCCAGCTCCTTCCCCATACAGTAACAGCAACAAGCCCCTCTCTGATGCTCCTCAAAAAAGTTTATAGACTAAATACATCCTGAGGGACCCCAGCTTTGCAGCCAGCCAGCCCATCACACTGCTCATGTCAGTGCCCATGCAGAATGGGACATGGTCTGGGAACTGGTGACACAGACTGGACACATCCCAGGGCTGGAGACAGCTGGAAGCCAACAGCCTCTTGGGAGTTACAATCATCAGTCTGCCCTGGTCCTGTGTCCTCCCTGGGTGTTTGCTGTCCAAGGACACACTGGGCTGGAGGAATGAGGTACATACATGTTTTCATTATTATTATTTATGTTATTATTATCCCTGCCACAGGGGAGTTGGGATATTTAATTAATTAATAAATAAAAAATATTTATTTTCAGGGCACTACTGTGCAGAAGCACTCAGTTCAGGGATCCTAGTTATGGCTGGTTACCATTGATGCCCTCCAGGCACAAATACAGCACTGAAAATGGAACAGAACTCATGGAACACTACACATGCCTTTTCCTGACCTGAAAAGGAGCTGAACCTTAGCCTTTCGGAGGGATGTGTCTTCCACAGTAAAACCAACACCTCCATTTAAATTACTGCTCTGCCCACATGGATGTGTACAAGAGAACAGCCTTCCAGTACCTAAAGGGGGCCTACAGGAAAGACAGGGAGGGATTCTTTATCAGGGAGTGTAGTGATAGGACAAGGGGTAGTGGCTATAAACTGAAAGAGGGTAGATTTAAATTACGTATTAGGAAGAAATTCCTTACTGTGAGGGTGATGAGACACTGGAACAGGTTGCCCAGAGAAGTCATGGAGGCCCCATCACTGGAAGTGTTCAAAGTCAGGATGGATGGGGCTTTGAGCAAGCTGGTCTAGTGGGAGGTGTTCCTGCCCAGGGTAGGGGAGTTGGATCTAGATGATCTTAAAGGTCCCTTCCAATCCAAACCATTCTATGATTAAGATATCAAAGGACATGTGCTGATTTTATGGGAAATCATTTGCAGCCAGGCTGGAATAAAAGTCTCAGACCTATAATATCAGCTCAGCTTTGGATCCAGATCAAATAGAAAGCAAGTACAGTCCTGTTTCTGCTCAAGCTGTCAGCAGATATGGGTCACTGAAATGCCTTGTGGCTGTAAATGGGATTATGAGGATTGTGGGGAGGAAGGGATGGACCGCAATTTCAGACTCGGATCCATCAAGTGAGACTTTTGGAGTTTACTCAGCCAAAGGGATTTCAGCCTCCCAGTTTACTGTGCAAGACGCACTGGCTATTGGACTAAGCTGGTGGGTTTTGCAGTGGTGCCAAGCTGTTAGTGCAGAGCACTCTAAGCATGTACAACACTTGCAAAACTCAGGCCACACACTCATCTATGAACTGAATTGCCTAGCACCAGCACCAAAACATGGAAATGTTACCTAACGCCCAGATCCACAACAGTATGAACTTTAATCAGAGAATGCTTAGTGGAGTGTGCTTTCCTCTGCTATTTCCATCTTTGCACAGCCAGGTAGGTACCCAAGCAGTAATACCCAAAGGAAGGAAAGGCTTGGGTTACTTTTAGGAACAGCAGTAGCACCCATAACCACCAACCACAGCAGCTTTGATCCCAGCAAAAGTGAAGCAGCCATCATGGTGCTGAATATACTTCAGGACACAGTAAGCCCAAGCTAATGACAACTGTGTATATCTATGTTTTGCGAGACAAAAGGCCTATGCTGAAATCATTGCTCTTTCTCTCAGCTGTCAACATTTGAGAGAAAGCACTGAGGCCACCTGTGCTGCTGAGGGAACTCCAGGAACAACTGCAAAGAGCATCTAAAGAATCCAGCTCAAATGCCTCCGTGTCCAACTTCAGCCTTGCAAAGATACTTTCTGTCTGCAAGAGCCCACAAGGGACAAGTGAAGAACAAAAGCCCCAGAAAGATCTCACCTCCATTGCACTCAGTTGTGCTCAGCCCTGTACTGTTGTAATGCTGGGGCTGCAGTGATGCTGAGAGTGGGCTGGGGATGAGGGGAACACTTTTCTGCAGCACTGACTCATCTAAGCTACTGAGAGGACGCTGTAAAGACCAGCCCCTTACCAGTACTCCAGTATGTTGCACCTTAACTATCCCATTGCACAAGAGAACAAAGTAAACTGAGTGAAGCAAAGGAAGTCATCAAACTCCTCAGTGAGAACAAAGGGAGATCTTTACCTTGCTGCCATCTTATTTTTTTCCTGCAGAGAAATCAAAGGGAATGAAAGCCTCTACACTGATTCAAGTGGCTTCAGCGGGAATATCCAGAAGACTGGAAAATGCCAAGGTTAAGTAATTTAAAAATAAAACAGTGTTATGCAAGAAGCACACCCAGGAAAGGTCCTCTTTCTTAACCAGAAATAATTTTTCAAGTGAGACTACTGATCAGTTTGTCACATTAGCGCTTGATAAAATTATTTGTGGGACAGTAGATAACCAGGTCAAAGCAATGATACTGTGAGAAATGAACTTGGTTTTTCATACCACAGCAAACACCTGTAGGGCTGGCAAAAAAACATGATTGCCCAGATGAAAGGGTTTAGAAGCTGTAAAACAACTGAATTACATCTAATTAAGAACCACAAAGGCTAAGAGGAAATAAATGCCAGAGGCTAGAACTGTTGGCAATAAATACAACAAGAACTGGAGCATAGCACGTGTAAATATGCTCCAAGCCTATTAATAGCAACCATTTTTCAGGACAACATCACTCGATCAAATTTCAGGTAAACACAGGAGTGAAATCCCTTCCAAAGCAGAGAGCAATAGCATCATGCTTTCACAGTGATGCAGACATGAGGTTTCATTAGCAGGTCCCTCAATACACCTGCAGACTGAAACATGACAACAAATTAGGCTATGTAACAACCTCAATGTGCTGACACAAATTTCCATACAACCACTGTTGCTGTGTGCAAAAGCTCACAGCACAATCTCACGTGAACAAAGCAGCTTGCTTTACAGAGATGGACAGGAGCAACAGTACAACGCAGTTAGCAGAGCACATCCCAAATGAGACGCTGAAACTTATACAGTAGGAGATCAAGTAGACATAAGCCAGGTATTACCTATTTCTAAAAGACACGTGACATATTTCTGAAACAGACATTTGACAGCAAGAAGCATAGTCTTTCAAAATCCTGAGCGCTTCACTCTAGACGGAGAGAAGAAACACAGCTCAGCATGCTTCAATTATAAAAAATGCACCACGCAATAGGCAAAAAATGGCTGCATCTGATGGTATTTCAGGGGAAGTACAGCATGTACAGCATGCCCGTGCAGCATCACGTTAAAACTCTTCAGCAGAGTTTCCCCTGCCCTTCAAGAAGTCTGAATATTTCCTCAATATTCAGCATTCAGGAATGCTGTAGGTATCTCTAATCCTATCTCTTCCTCCCAAAGCCAACACGAAGGAGACAGACCTGAAAACTCATTCACTGTCTGCTGCTGGTGGTGAAAACAGCCTGTAGCAGGCAATGGATGTCACTGTAATTAGGAGCAGGCTTCAGACTACTAAAAGCTTAGAATGGGTGATACAGCCTTTTGTTTTCTTTCTGATATGAAGGGCACAAAGGTGACTTGAAGCTACTTTGAATTTCTTCCCTGCCTCAGAATCACACCATGTCCTCAAGCAAAAGCAGTGATGAGGCCAATGCAGCTGAGAGCAAAATCCATAGCAACAGGGGAGCAGAATGCAGTGAAATCGCATAGGCTCACTGCAACCAGCTCAACACATTCATTTAAATTACTTACGAAAGATAAGATCAGCTGTAAAACAGGAGGAGAGTACCATGGGGTTTCAACACTCAGAACAGTTTGACATGGTGAGCAAAGGGCTTTCAAAGCTCTGCAAGGAACCGAGCAGCACAAAGCAGCTGGAATAAAGGAACCTTATAGCCAAAATGGACACATTCCCATATTCAAGCAAAAGCATTGTGTTGTTTGTAATGTCTAGAGGGATTAACAAGATTAATTCTTTCCATCTTAAAAAAAAAAAAAAAGGATAAATCAAAGATGACAAATGAACTGTATGGAAGTGGATAAAGGGATTCTTCATCCTCTGTAAAGGTACATGAATGAGAAGTCAACCAAATAGACTGAAGGGAAATAGCTGAAAACTCAAGACAAAACACACACGTGGTACTTGGTGCCACAAGACGTTATGGCAGCCAAGCTTGATAAGTTTAATGTTAGTACAGGTTCCTATCTCTATTGTGAACAGCTAAAGGAGTAACTGAATTCACACTGAGAAGATCCTGGTTCTGGGCTAACTCCTACCACCAGCTGGGTGTTAAACAAACATTTCTGAGGTCTAAGATTGCCTATCAGTAAGTACAGAGCTAGTACCGTGCTTCTTCCATGCAGGATCCAGCCCCCTCTCTGCATTTGCCTCACTGAGAAGCAATTGCAACTTCAAGCCTTCTGTCCTCCTCACAAAGCTCTTGATTGCAGACCCCATCATTTCTGTGGCTCTGTTTTGGTTTTCTTGTGCCAGGAGCTCATGGTGGTGCCTGGAATTATCCTGACAAAAAGGAGTTGCAAATAGTACCCTAAGCCCCTGATTTTGCAGCCTACTCCAGCCATGGTGAGGAAGCATGAGATAATGCTCAGGGCTTCAGAATTACAGGGCAGCTCCAGGCTTAATCCCTGTCCCAGCCAGTGCTGGGGATGCCATTAGTGGCCTCTTCTCCAAGAAACAGAGTCAGAGGCTAGAACAGATGAAACCAAAATGTATTGGACATGGCTAAATCTATAAACCTCTTTATATCAGCACTGTGTGCACTAGTGCTTTCCACAGCATGATGGAAATACTGCCCTTCTCTTCGAGAAGGGGTATACAACCAGTCTTTGCTTCTTGAATGGCAGAAAGAGCCAGGCAGAAGGCGGAAAAGCCTAGCATGCATGAATCCAGTATTTGCCAATGGTCCTTTTCTGTACAGGTACCAGTCCTTTACTTAACTGGTAAAAAATGCTGCATAAAAGAGAGATAAATTAAGATACTGAAAGGATGCTCGGTCTTCTTTCTGGGCACATCAAAATCGTTTCCACGTTGTCCTGTGAAGTGTGGGACCTGACCTGTACCATGGATAGGCTGATGGGGTGCTAGTTGATCTGGGCACGTTCAAAATGGTCCTTAAGGAACTATTGCTCCTGGACTCTCTAATGCATACTGTTACATGGGTGGTGAGAGGGGCTCTGCGTCCCCTGAGCCAGAAGAATGTATTATCAGCAAATGTCTTTCTGCCAATACTTTTTTTTTTTTTTTCCTTTTGCTGTCTCTAAGCTGAGGAGATCCCTGCACAGGAGAGAAAGCTGCCTGGAGGCCAAGAATCTGGATGGGCAACCACAACCCCACCTGGAAAGCCATGGAGTTAGCTGCAGCCAGAAAGATCCGCAAAGGCAGCTTGGCTTTGTAGGAACGGTGGCTCCACAGACGATGTGCCCCAGCTGTCACGCCCAGGGCCGTCATCAGGAAACAGAAATATGCTGAAAGACACAAAAACAAAAACACAGGATGTGCCAGGGGCCAACTGCCATTATTTTTGCTTTCTTTGAAGTAAAGATGATCCTTGCCCCGCCCTGCCGATACCCGCAAGATCACTCAGAAGATGAGGCTGTGCAGACAGGTGAGGTTCTCAGCCCACCTCTGCCCTGCAGCCCCAGGGACACGTCATTCCACTTCCCACCCCTCTCCATTTAGCCAGCATGTTGTTCAGGAGAGTTTGGCATCACTGAAGCACCATGCTGTGACATGTTTACACAGTGTGCCTTCACCAAGTACAGTGGAGTGAAAGTTCACCACTCATGTCAGAAAAGTAGCAACAACTCTTCTAACAGGACACTGCCAGCCTCCTCCAGAGAGGTCATTGCTCGAGTCTAATCTGCTGGCTATTTTAAGAGCATCATGTCCCACCCCTAAAGATACAAGCTGTGTCAGAGTTTTCACAGTAAAAACTTCCTTTATCATTGGGAGCTCATGACTCAGTAATAAAAATGCACCAGGAAGTGGAGCATTCACCATTTCCCTCAGCTTCAGGAACTGCTTTTCCTTCCCTTCATTAAAAAATTGTCCAAGTAAACTTGTTTTGAGCATTTTTCTGTTCCTTACTCACCACATTGGCTCCAGGCTAGACACACCGCCCAAGCACACGCATCCTGCAATGTACCCGTCATGCTTAAAATAATTCCCCTACTAACCACCATCGAAGCATCAGTCCGTCTCTGGTTCTCCTTTCAGCAGGGGCCATGCTCACACATGCTCCAGCCAGTTAACCTTGCATTTCCAGGGGCAGGGGAAATAGCTGGTTGGGGCAGCAGATTGAGACAGTGGACCTGGGCCTGCCTGCTCAAGCCGTGCATCCGTGCAATGATTACTTCTCCTTTGATGTGCTCACTGTTTTTGTCTCTAGTTTCTTTGAATTCCTGTGTGATGGATGATCCATAGCCTGAGTTGTTTTGACTTGCAACAAAAGAGGAGACTATGGGAAAGGCTTGGAAGAACAGTGCATTAGAGCTGCTCCTCGTTTTGGAGAGAGACCAGAAGAAAAAACTTGGAACAGTTAAGACAAAAGTATTATATGTCCCAAATAAACTGGACCACTGAAAACTACTCACATTGAAGCTGTCATGATATACAGACTCTTATGTCTCCCTCCTACAGGTGTTGATTTGTCTTACTGTGCCTAAGGCTCATTTTACAATTTAAACAAGAGTGGACTCAAACAATAAGAATATTATATGACGACCTCAAATGAGTTTGCACTGTCTGCAGCGATGTGCTGTTTAGCCAGGGCTCCCTGCTACTTTACACACAGAGGCATGTGTTGGTTAATACAGCCTATTTCAAATACCTAGAGTTACTGGAACAAAAAAGGAAAACCCTATCCCCAAAAGGGGGTTTTCTACATGTGTCTGTGTCTGCACAACAGTCTGTCCAGCAGGGAACCTTGTTGGACATGAAGTGACCAGAAAGGAATTCACAAACAGCTTTTCCCAGAATGTAATGTAAAGCATCTATCTTTGCAAAAAGAAAACAAAAATATGTGTATGTAGGTGGGTGTCTACTGTGTCCCTCTATCAACTCCCAAGTCACAGTGCTTGAAATTATAGCATCTAAGAGAAAATATAGTAGAAAGTTGATGTTGATTGTCACCCTTGCGGACTGAAGAAGTAAATGGACCTTATCCACTCCACTGGTGGATCCATCAAAAACAGATTTACCCAAACTGTTTCACATAATGTACGTGGCCCAAATTCCTGTCATCTCCTGCACAGCAAACCACAGCCTTTCTCACAAAATGCAACAGACAAATGGAGTCATAATGGTCCTAGTAAAGATGATGCACCTCTAAAACCTGTTTTGGACACCATGACTGAAGAGACAATTCTCCTTCTCAGCAGGCTGCAGTGTTCAAGCTACTCCCAGAAAAGGCTCATCTGTGCAGCTAAGTCCAGTGCACTGAAGTCTATTGCCAAATTCAGACTTCTGCCTGCTTCCTGAAGGGAGGCACAGAACCATATGTTCTATCTGCACATTATTTACAGGTTTTGTTGAATTTACAGATTACTCTCAGATCAATAAAATTTCCAACACCACCACAACTCACACTCCACTCTCCACTGCAGTCTTGCATCCCTTGTCAGTGCAAGGACTCAGACTTCTATGAAATTAGGGAAAACCTATCCTGTCATTTTCTGTACGTGATGTTGAGCTGTGCAGAAACATCACTAAATAAGGCCTTCCAAATTTCTCAAATTACTGTAATTGTGAGAACAGATCTGTGACACACAGAACACTGACATTATCCAGCTAACATAAAAATACTAAGGTTATAGTCCCGAATCATTACAAAGAACATATTGTCTGTGGGCTTTATGACTGGTTTATGACTGGTTTATGACTAGCCCTGCTAGTCACAGGGGCTGAAATCTCCCTTCTTCAGCAGTCTCTTTGCTTCCTTAAAGCACAAAGAGGAGCTTTTCTCCCATTTCAAAGAAACAGATCATTTAGTTGGCCAAGTGCTTCTCAAGGCATTCATCCATCTTAATCATGATCGATTGCTTAAAACCAGAATTAAAGATGAGCGGGTAGAACAAGACATATGCAACATTAAGGTTGATTTCACTTTCCTTCTCTGACCAGCGCAAGAAAGAGGCTGAGTGGTACGTAATGTACAGACCACATGAAATAGCTGCACTGAATACAAGGGATTTATGCCACTTGATGACTCAGCTCTTATAGAGCTCAACTTAACAGAGACCCTTTCATTCAGCCCGCTCCACACCTCCAGCATTGCAGCAAAATGGACAAGTATTTTCGGAGTCTGGGGACTGCCCTAGGGTCTACGTGCCGCCTTGTGTCCATACCTTTGAACAGCATCTCCCAGTCCAGGCCCCCTTCCGGGGAAGCCCGATTCAAACTTCCCGGGAAGCCCTGGGCTACAAACGGGTGGAGGATTTATCTGAACCATATCTGCAGGAGCCCTGTTGCTGCACAGGGAGGCCTCACAGGCAGCATGTCTCCACCCATCACAGAATGGCAGGGGTTGGAAGGGGCCTTCGGAGATCATCTAGTCCAACTCCCCCTGCCAAAGCAGGTTCACCTACAGGAGGTTGGACAGGAATACATCCAAGCAGAATGCATCAACCACAAGCAGGCAAGCTCAGCTGTACTTCAGCTTAGGGACTGATGAGTGTTGTATCCCAGCAAAAGGAGGGGGGACGCCTGTTTCACAGGGGGCAGCCCACACACCAGGCTCTCCCAATGGCCATGGTCAGGAACAAGCTGGCTCTCTCCTGCATGGCTTAGCAAGTGAAGAGGCGGAAAGGCCAACCAAGAATGAGCGCCAGATTGAGGATATACTCTCAGAGCCTCCCAGAAACACTCTGCCGTGATCAGATGGGGCTCTCCCAGCACTTCCCTGTGCCACAACCACAATCTCCATCCTCTTGCCCTCTCTAGCCCTCCGGGGCCAAGCAGCCCCAGCCACTACCACGGTGATCAAAATAAAATAGCTGGGGCATATATCCATGCAATATGCCTATTTTTTGGCTTTGCAGAGGAGGAATCATAATAGCAGGAATTTTCCTAATATAAATCCCGACGGCTGAAACATCCCTAGAAACAAATAAAATTACTCAGGAGTTTGGTGACCAGAGCAGAAACAAATCCTGTCAGACAAATGCACTGCACAGTGATATCAGATTTCTCTGGTTCCTACAGGAATTAGGGTGCCTGAAAATATTACCCAGCCACTAATTCCCAATGTATAAATAGCCAAGATGACAAACATTTGCCACGTAAAGACAAGTCTCAAGCTTTCCTTTGCAGAATAAATTATGAACTCAAACCACAAATCAGACTATAAACCATTTGATTTTACATTAATTATGCACAGCTACAGTAACTACATGAGAAGAGAGCCACTACTTACCTACCTAGCTCATTTTTTGGGGGGTGGGGAGTGTGTGTGTGGGGTGAACATCTCCATGAAACACAAAAGGATTACACTGTGGAGCAAAGCAGCTCAGTTAATCACAATTTCCCCTTATACTGAAAAGTCCCTCTTAGACTGTACCTAAACAGGTCTCCTAAGTAATAAAGAGTAAAAAAAAAAATCAGATTGAAGAAAAAGGGGAAAAAAAAGAAAAACACAGGAAGAGTACCAATAAACAACCTGGAATCCAAACAGTTAATGGTAGAGTTCTTTTTAATTTAGTGAGGTACTTAATGTACAAAGAAGCAGCAGCTAAAATAGCCAGGTTAGTCTTCTGCATGCTTTGGTGAGCTAACTTTGCAACTGGGCTGACTTACCAAAGCAAAAATCACATTCACAAGGAAACTGCAGCATTTCAAACTTAACCTGTAGACTGAAGACTGAACTGTGCTATCCATTTATCTTAGCTTCACACATGATCACACGCCACCACAAGTACCATAGACTTTGAATTCAGAGCACAGATGACCATCTTGCTGAGGAGGAAGAATATACTGCTTTTCCTCCCCTCAACCAGTGCTGCAGGGCTGACAGGAGTGTAGCTTGGGAGAGGGCTGTGCTGGAGTGTGGCACAGGAGTTTGTCAGCAGCCATTGATGATGGATGTGAAGGAGGAACAGCAACCTGGCAGCATCCCCACCTCCACAAGATGCCCAGCTATGAGGCCAAGAGGCATTTCCACAGGGCTGTCCTCACCTGCAGGCCAAGCCAGCCCCAGCACTGACTGCACAGAGAGGACTGCTTGTGAAACTGAGATGTGCTCGAGGGATAAGGAAGATGGAGCTAGATAAGGGCTGGGTGAGGACTTTCTAGCCACAAGCCTGGGGATGGAGCGCAGAGCTGCCAGGCACACAGGAACAGTGTCTAAGAGAGCCAGGGCATGGGAGTTCCACCAACAGTACAGCAGCCTGAGTGGGAGCTCTGAAGCTACCTGACAAAAGGTTGTGTCATACTAATACCAAAGTAAAAGAAAGGGGGGCAGGGAGGAAATGGGAGAAAATAGTGGAATGAAGACTTCAAGAGCAAAAAAATGAAAAAGCAAAAGCTAACACAGCAGAAAAAGCTGTCTGGAGAGACCTGGGATGAGAGAAAAAAACAGAGCAGCTAATGAACTGATCTGTGAAAGACAGAGGGTTTAAGCCTGGTGTTGTGAAAAGCAAGCTAGACCTGCGCAGCTCACAGTTTCATACTAAAGCCAGAGGGAGAGGAGGAAGATCCTTTCAAGCCATTTTCTCATTGTTTATTCAGTTTGCTTCATTCATGGACTGAAGGCAGCACAGAGCCTCTGCTTCACTGAGCTGCTGGCAAGGAGCCATCTTCCTGGCATGAAGCTGAAGTGTGCCACTGGGCTAGGAATGCATCCCAGCACTGACTCCACAGCTCTATGGTCCGCCTTATGCCTGCAGTAGGGTTCTCCTGCCACACACATACCCAAAAGCAGCTCGTTCTCCGCATCACCTCCCAATTACCATGTTCAGTGTGAGAGTTCAGATCTGCTCTGTTAATGCAGATACCCATATTAGGCATGTGTCATCCTCACATACCTCTGTGCTTTCTGGATACTGTGGAACTGCATGGCAAGTGGCTCCACAGGTCTGCAAGGCCATCTTGGGCCTTTACTCCTGCTTCTGCTACTGTAAAATTGTTCTGAGTAAATCCTCTAAAGAAACAAGAGCTGAATTCCTTTTTCATCCTAGGCATTCCTAGTGCCTAGGATTGTGAGAAATGTGCTCACCATATTGAATTTCAGTCGGGGCAAATTCGGTGGAGCAAAGAATACTTATTACAGTGCTGGGAGTTACAGAGGGTATTTCTCCCCCTGTGGCTTTTTTTCCCCTTTACAAACGCTTGTTTTTATTTTGTATTCCTTATACTTATTCATGTTTTTTCTTCGAAAATAATTTGCATAATCAATGAGTTTTCGGAACGCAACCCAGCCCCAATTACATAATCAGTAAGTTCTTGGAATGCAACCCACCCCCCAATTACATAGTCAATGAGTTCTTGGAATGCAACCCCCCCCCAAACATTCCCCCTCCTTTCTAGTGGCGTAGGTGATATGCTTCCTCAGGGCTCTTCGTGGTGGTCATCGGAGGGAGGCTCAGTCTTTATCACCATGTCCTTCTTGTGGCTTCTTTATTCTTTACACTTCTGTGGTTATCTTAGCTAACTACACCACCTTTTGTTTTGCAATGGTTCGGTACTTCCAACTGTTGCTTTTGTCTGATATCCTATCTAACACTAACCCTTTTCCAACCACATCGAAAGCACTCACCCATCTTAGCTAAAGCCATAGCAAGCACACATCCATTTTAGCTGAAGCAAAATTCTTTTTCCAAATTACTTATTACAGGATGGTGTGGGAATGCTGAGAGCCATGCCAACTGCTCCCTTGAGCAACAGCTAGCTTGGCCCGGACAGGTGGTAGAGCCCTAAGTTTACATAGTTTTTAGAGGATTTCAGCTGCCTACGGCTTGCTTTGAATCAATGTCTCTTCAAAGCAATAATCACAGGAGCTTTACCTTTGGTCAAGCCCACTTTTCTCCTACTTATCTGAACATGCTAGCTTCAGGACAATTCCCTAGAAATGTAGACTCCAGATCTTCTTTCACAGTAATGGTCACAGACATGCCTATGGCTGTCCTCAGCTATGCCCATCCAGGTGCCCATCACAGCTGGAAGGGTGCCCACAGCTGTGCAGAAAGGCCCATGAGGTAGCTCTGATCTCATCACCCCACCAGCTGGATTCTTGAGCACAGGCAGCTGGGCTGCAACATAGGCCAGAGCTCTCTGCCATGACCAGAACTCTACCCCCAACACATACAAAACAAGTGTCCTCAGCCAACAGCTCTAATTGCCAATTCAATTAAGACTCACAACTCAGCAGAGAGGTTTAGGGTTTGCTTCAGGTCTGGGAGAAGTCCGAGACCTGGGTGCAAGTACCTGAAACACGAGAACTTGTGCCAAGAGCTCCGGGCTCCACAAAACTCAAACACCAAGCCCAGAGCCGCCTCTGACTGGACAGTAAACCAGGATCTGTTTCAAAGAAGGATGATTTATTCCAGCAGAGTAGATGTTTAAAGTGGGTTCCTCCTTGTTTCTCCCTACTCTTTCTCAAGACCTCAAGGCAGAATTATTCTCAAACATAGGAATTTTACTTCCTTCTTCCATTGTCTCTGGCAAGCTCTGCCATACACAAACCATGTGTTAATGGAGTAAACTGGTGTTAAATGCCTCCATAGTGAGCAGGGCCCTAAAACATCACCCCCCTGGGCAGGTAGCACTTCTCCCCTCTGGAGCCCTTCTGCAGCATAAGGTCTGATAGGAGCATTTCCAACTGTGAGTTCACTTGCTCACTTGATAGAGCACAGCGTAAGCAAAATGCTTCTGAACTGAAGCAATGAGAGAGGCATTTTAAGAGAGGGAACAAAGAGAAAGAGAGGGAAGAGAAAATAACAAGTAAGTCTGTACAAAAGGACAAATGAGAGAACCAGTGCACAGGGACAGAGAGAGGATGCAAGAGAGACAAGATAGATGAGGTTAAACTATCGTGCAAACGGGGAGCTGGTGGGTTGCTAGGCTTCCAAGTACACTGTGCCTGTGCACAGATGCTATTTATGGGAACATGCCAGAATCAATAGGCAGGAGGTTTTTATTAAACATCCTTATTAATGACCTGAAACAAAGGCAAACAGTGTATTAATTACAATGGCAGATGATGCTGAATTTGGAGCAGCAGTGAGAGCTAAGAAACACAAAAGGATCCATGCAGAAACAGGGAAAGTAAGGCACAAAATAAATATCTGTCTGGATAGAAAAAGCAAAGTAATGTAGTTCAGGGGGTGATAACCGCAGACAGGGATCAGAGAGGAGGATGAGATGCTTGGGGAAGCGGGAGCCTGCAGCGAGGATCACCAACAGCTCGTAAAATATTCTCAGCGTGCGATATGATAAGGCAGCAAGACACCAGTGTGATTTTGAACAGCAGGCACAGAGGTATCATCTCACTGTTGGAGAGAAGCAATGAAAACCATACCAGGCAAATCGTTTAAAAATGCATGGGATGGGAGATCAACAGCATAAAACATTTGAGCCACCTTTTTCAGAACAGCTCATTATCCCCATGGCTGGATTTCCAGAAAACCTTTACTACTCCCAGCACCAAACTCTTCTGAAAACCTATATGTCCAGCAGACTGACCTCTTATAAAGATATAGGGAGATATTACCAAAGTCTGTAGCTACTTCACAGGCATCAGGTAATCTTCCTCTGCTCTAAGTGGTTGTTTAAATTGGAGCCGATCCCTCCCCCAAAAATGTCAACTCTGTGTATGATGAATACCAAAATTAGAACCTCTTCTGTTTCTGAAACCTGGGACCACATTTACAAACAGTAAATACATACCATATTTCTAATCCAGGGGATTCCAAATTGCTTTTGACTTTTATATGGCCATAAAAAACCCAAATCAACCAAAACAAGCTCAACAAGTACTGCATTCACTCAGCACGTCTGAACAGACAATGCAGGCTCCTGAAAGTGATGAGATGACTGGACATTCTTAGGCAGAGATCACAAGGAGACACTGGGTCAGATACCAACTATCTACATGTTACCACTGACAAATATAACCTAGTTACATGGAGCAAATTGCAATTATCTTTGAGGGACAAAATGCCAGACATAAAATACTAGCAGAGAAACAAAATCAATTGCACATTGACAATGGTGCTACTGTCAGTATATGAAACATCTTTAAAATACAGAATAATGTCGCACGACTGTTCCCATGGGGAGAAGACATGCACAGCCTGGCACTGACTCACTCCCAGTGCCTGCAATCCCTTCCTGCACAGGGGTGGCGAGGAGGGGAGGGATAGCAGTGCCAGCAGCAGGGAAGGGAGTCAGCCCTTGCCAGTCCCACTGCTGGCATCTTTTTCATACGTGGCTAAAAATCTCACAGTCCCTTGCAGAATTAAGGGATTTAGACACGACATTCAACCATAGCAAGGTGATTAATCTGAACCTGACACAAGCCTGGAGAGCCATCATCCTCACAGTTTGGTCTGGGTGAGTAGTACCAAACACAGATCCCACTACAGCCCCATTTTCCAAACAGACTTTGGGAGTTGGCAAGTTTTGTGAACATTTGAGCTTTTCTGCATGTTACAAAATGCAACAAACATTTTTCTGGTCTGATGCAGAAAATCACTGACTCAGTTTTAAGTCAAGTGATTACAAATCTTAGGTCAGCCAGCATGGGAATGTACTGCGTCCAGTGCCAGGAAGCAGGGCAGGAACCCCAAAATCAACTCTGTCTTGCCAGTACCAACGATGCGGAAAAACACGTGGGGGAAGGAACTGGCCGCTTCAAACAAGACAGATGACATAACTTATGAGATCAGAACAGTGGCTCACCTAGCCCAATACTTTTTTCCAACAGGAGTAAGAGGACTTGCTATTCAGGGGAGACAAAAGAAAGAAAAAAAAAAAGAAAAAATTAAAAAGGGGAAAAAAAGACAACACAGCCCAGCTACTGTTGCACTAGAAATGCCTGCACACTGGTGGACTTCAAGATGTGGTGTTTTGCACAGCATATGTGGAAAGTAATTACCAAGGCTGGAGGCTGTCCCAGAATTGTTATCACACTTGCTCTTTACCACTAGGGTGACAGATCTTGGATCAAGACAGCCACCAAGGGTCAGGGCCTTGGTTTTATGTCTTGTTCTGAGGACATCAGCCCCATTTACTCTGGTGCTGGTGCAAAGCCCAGTATAGAGAGCTCAGAACAAGCTGCCCGAGCATCACTCTCTCCTAGGACTGGCCACTATCACTGACAGCTATAGCCCTAACACAGATTTTGACAGCTGCTATTCCCATGGTGTCAAGTCAGCAGGTATGGGACCCCCCCAAGCTGGGGCTGCCAGATCCCTCTTCAAACTGCTGAGCACTTCCTCTGTCTCCCCACGGCATCCCATTCAGCAGGGGTCTGGCAGACGGAAAGATCACAAGCCAGCAAAGAAAGCCAGGAGCATCAACAATGAAACATGGACCAGAAAAACACCCAGTGCACTCACTGTGGTGAGAAGCAGGGTAGAAGAAATCTGCATCCTCCAGCGACAAAACCACAGCCTGTTTGAACCTCTTGTCAAAGTCCATCTGATTTCTGGTTGCGGTTGTCTATCTCCCAAGCTTAGTGTCTCTGCCCACGGCCACTTCCTGACAGCCCCCTGATGCAAAACCCCGCTCACAACCAACATGCAGTGTTGTTTTATATATGCTTAGGGAGCTGTTCCTCGAGTGGCATCTTCAACTTTCAGTTGCTATTGTGGAAAATATTGCTTAGGTCTCCTACTGTCATCATTTTGAGGACAGCTTCAGAAGCATCCTGGTTCTGCTGGAGGTCTCACTGCTGGGCAACGACACTACCAACACTGTTTAGCCTACAAAATCTGATGCGTTCCCAGCCACAGGGAAGAGTGTTTGAAGTTACATTCAGCAAAGGCTTATACATTTTTGCACACACACTGTGTCTCTAGCATTTCAAGGATCAGAAGGCAAGATTCCATGGATACAGAAGGGCGTAATTTCTTAAGAAGATGTGAATTCTAGTGGCACTAAAGGCCAAGAAAGCACATCTTTTGCTTGGGGAAGAAAAATTAACAAACACAAGGGCTGTGCTTTACCTGCAGACACATCCGTTACCTCTTCAACAGTAGGGCAGCTGAAAACAACTGACCTTAAAAATGCTATTGCATGATGAAGGCATCTTGTGGAATGACACAGTTTGGTGGAAATACTCTCTCCATGGCTGGAGTAGCCAGCACAGTCTCAGGCAAACCTCTGTGTGAAAGCCTGGCAAGAAATTTTCATCTCAGCACAGGCCATTTATTTTTCATCCCTGTATATAAAGGGATATAACAACTTGACTTACTTGTATAAATAACTATTTGAGGATTAAAAATAACGGGGATGGACTTGCAACATGTGTCCATTTCCACACCAGCATTTCACCTCTGCTTATTCAGCCAGATCAAAATTGCTTGTTAAAGAATTTTAATAACCGAATGCATAAAACCCAAGATCTTCCATCAAGCTACAAGAACTGCATCAGAAATACAAACAGCGAGTTCCTGACCTGGAACAGCGAGTTTCCTGACCTGGAACTACATTTACTAAGGAGGGAGAAACTTTCCACCTTAGTCCCTAAATTGTTGCCAAGAAGAAACGTTGAATTAGTGCTCTGGCCCTGGGTTCTTTGGGAAGGACACACGGAGTCAATTGGCCAACCCACTGTATCCTGAGCCCTGCTAACTATCAAAGGCTGGCATCAAGATCACCTTGGGCTGGATTCAAAGTAGCAACTGAGAACTAAAAATCAGTGTGCAGGACTGAGCCACCCCCCATACAGTGCATGCTAGCTCTCACAGGGAGCTGTGCATTCCTGTGAAGACCAAACATGAAATCTCAGGCCAGAAGCGAGTTCATCTAAAATTAGATCTACATGTGCTCTGAGATACTCTAAAGTGAACCAAGACAGAAAGAGGTAAGAGGAACCACATCAACGGCAAAGGGGAAGCTGAGTTTTAGAGCTGCAGAGATGAGTTCAGATGAGGCCCTTTTCCTGCCCCTTTGTACTGCAGTGGAGGAGCTCCAGGAGAAGCCATCTGTCGCACCCTCTTGGCCCTGCCATCACCAGCTCATGAAATCCAGGCTGTCTGCCTGGATGCACATGCCTGTGTATGCATTTTCAGGAACATTCCCCGGAGCCAGCCCTTTTGGCTGAGTATACAAAAGACTTTATTCTGGTTGGAATAGCAGAAATGTTCACATTGACAACTGCAGCCAATGTGACATAAATAAAGCCAACAGAGCAATGGAAATCGCGGCTGACAGCAAGTATTCCACCAAATGCTAAAATTCCCCTAGGAAGCAAATACAGATTCCCTGAACTCACCAGCAACTGAAGATTGCCTTAAGATGCCAAACAGTTTATATATATTTTTAGATCAAAAGAGAATGCTCTGGTTTCTCTGAAATTTTTGATGCTTATGTGTAGTCTCTCTCAGCTCAGCTGAATCCTGCGTCATCACAAAACCATGGGCAGATTTCACTTCTCTGCCAGTGACCTCACTGCTGTCCTCAATCTGCACACCAGCTAGGGCTCTGGTGGTTTTTAAGTGCTCTATAAATGCCAAGAAAGAATTAATGCCAATTTTGTCTCTTTTTTTTCAAGGACAGAGCAAAGAAAAAGCATGGTTAAGCACGGCACTCCAGAGCCCTGGATTCAGCAGGCAGCTCTGCCTCAAGGGAGGATTAGTTATTTAGCACCCTTGCCCATCACCGGCCAAAGCTTGCCCTGTATGCAGCTGGGTACATGGCAGGCAAATAGTTTCATCCAGCCACTCATGCTGTGCATGCTGGCAAGACCACACAAAGCACAGAGCCAGGAAACAGCATCTTCTTAGCTGTGAGAAACAAAGACATGGTGTGATACATACTTGTGATCTGGGCAAACTGAAAGCTTCTGCCTTTTATGATCTCCAGGCATGGGGCACAAGAAAGGACCAGGGCTCAGCAGGGAACAATCCCCTTCTGAACTGTTGGGCTTCCAGACACGATTCCCTGGGGAGGCAGCAGCACCTTTGTTCCAGTTCACTGCTGAACAGGATCCGTTGCACAGGACAGCCCCTGCTCTGACCTAGTGCCCCCCCAGGCCAGCCACCAGCTGCTGAAGCAGAGCTCTAACGGTTTTGACTTCTCAAGGACTTCAGACTCTGGACAATGTCGCTATCCCTCTCTATCACTGCATCTTGCCCAGATGCTTTCTGTCTGCTTCACTTGTATGCTGTCAGCTCCGACACCTTTTCCTCCCCTTTCCAAAACCAACCTCAGAGAAAAACCTGTTACAAAAAATGGCCTCTCCCAGTTTTCTCTCCTTCTGGCAGTTTGAGCCTCTGGGCTGCAAACACTACACCTCATTAAAATTAGAAGGCACAAGCCTCTTGCATCCAGCTAAACATGCAGCAGGAAGGTCAGTTATCCAGAACCATCACGTTAGAGGATGGTGCCAGGGTAGAGAAGGACACCTTTGTCTCCAGCACTGTGGCATCAGTGGCAGGCTGATGCTGTCCGCTCTCTGCAGGCGTGAGTGATGATTGCTCACCATGCTCCATGAATGACAACTCACAGCCCCCCTCCCGCCCAAACAGCCCTAGCCCAGCCCAGCTCTACTCCCACAGTGAGCTCTGGCACAGACAGAAGGCCCACACATCAGGTCTCTGCCTCCACCCACCCAGCAAAATGTTTTTCATATTTTTCCCCCTCACTTCCCCACAGCCACTTGCGTATACACTGCATAAGGAGGCCAGCCTTCATATGCCTGCTGAATAGCAGCCAGACAGTTTTTGGCCAACTCAAGCACAGAAGTCTACCCCTCTGCATTAAAAGTAGGAGCCAAAGCCAACGGAAAACAAGGAGAGCCTTGCTATGGCTCCTGCGAGGAGGCCACACGTGCATGCCTGCCTCACTGCAGCCAAAGTCCAACTGACTGCAGCAGCGGAAGGAGCCGCTCAGGATGAAAATGATCATCTATGACCAACATTACAACTGATTGCTTCAGTTAACTATAAAGGTCCTATTTTCCACACCTACAGCCAAATGCACTCTGGAAAGAAGTTATAACATCATGGTGCTGGCCAAAAAAAATTAAAAAAACCCACCCCTTTTTATACTCTCAATCCCCTATAAAATACGGAGTTTCTGACATTTTCATAAGACATGCTGCCACTTCCAACCTGTGCTGCTACCCAACCCCCATACATTTCCCTTCTCCATTGCCCTGGTAGTGGCCCTACCTGAAGGATCACCCAAAGAGAGCAACAGGCACAAAGCAGGAGCCCAGGACTGCTCTCCCTCCACCCCACATGCTGCCAGGGCTCAGAGAACTTATTTCCAGTCTTTCTAATCAGGACCTGCTTTTGCTGTTCTGCCCAAGCACTTCTCTACATAAGCTGCAGCTCTTCTGCATCCCAACTCCTTCCCCTCCATTTATGAAGAACATGAAATAAGCCTCAGAAACACCTTATTTCACCCTGGCCTCCAGATTCTCTGCAAGCTTTTGGGTGGCCAGGAGGGCACAGCAAGCTTTATGTCCACTCCAGCGCCCTGGACAGCAGCAACTGCTGGTTAGAGCAGTGCAAACCCCTTCCAGGTGCCGCCTTCTGAAATGCCACCTAAGGGCCCGGGAAGAAGTCCCTTCACAGATCCAGCTGTGTGGTCATGATAGAAGACATCTTGTGAACTACTCCAGATGCAGAGGGAAGCGTAGGAGCAGTCAAACACTGCAATCCCTTCCACTGACAAAGCAGGATCCCATGGGTACAGAAGGTGTTACAGCGAGGCTGGCCTGGGGACAATATGAAACACTCAAAAATACAAAGTCAGTGAAAGAACAGAGCCAAAGAGCCAGGCAAAGACAGAGTCCAGTCAAGAAAAGCTCCCCCATTTGCCCATGCGCGATTATTTTATTCTGAACCACTGAGAACATCATCTGAGAAGCCAGTGGCCAAAACTGGGTTGAGAAAGACCCTCATTTCAGTCTCCCTCCAGAAATCCCCATCCTCCTTGTGCTGAGGTCCCTGCACAAGAGGGATGGCACGCAGGATTCCTCATACCACCATCTGAGAAACAGCCCTTCCCTCTCTTTCCTATCAGCCTTGCTTTACTTAGGCAATAATTGTTAATGTTTCAGCTCTCCAGTGGGGCAGCACATTTTATCGTTAGCCTACATGGTAAAAATAAAATCTGTTTGCAAAAAAATTGCTTGGCTTCAATTATAACATCAGTGTTAATTAAAAGTGCAACTGTAATTGCAGGGAGGGAAGGCGGAGTGGCAGTGATGAGGATGCATACTAAGTTCTGGTGTGTGAGCTGACGTTTTCCAGCCCAGCCCTCCCAGGGGAGAGAGCAACACTTTTGCCTCCTTGACAGCAGTGGCAGCAACCCCAGACAGGTCTGCATGGCTCACATTGCTCCGCCTGGTGGCATCTCTGGGAGAAGAGGCATCTGATCTGCTCGCAGCCCCTTGACTTCCTCCAATGTCAACACAACTCTGACTGATGTGTTCCCTCCACTTGGAGGAAAGTCCATCCCTACTCATCCATGGAAACTCCTCAGAGCCTGTATACTGCCACCCCCACCTCCACATGTAATGAAGACAAACAGAGCAGCCAAGGGTGTAGCAGTGCTTTATGCCAGGTGAACATCCTGGTTTCTAAACAAGAACAGCTTCACTACTCACTCCTCCATTTATGCTGCCCAACTGCAAGAACTTGTTAGGAGTGCCTTGAACCCACCTTCTGAGAACAACAGGACCAGAGGGCAATCACACGCATCCATGGCTCAGCACGCATACACTTTGTGCCCACACAGACACTAGATCTTTTTCTCCGTTCCTTTACCATGTTCATGGTGACCACGGGACAGGCAGCACGCAAAACAGAGCTCTACCAACACACCAGGGATGGGGAACAAAAATATGTACTTACAGTTAAACACCGTGAAGTTCACAGACAAGACCTTAAGGAATCATCTCCAGCAATAGTTAAAATAAGAGAGAGTGAACGCTGGGGAAGGGAAAACATCTGATGGGCAGGAGTGTCCTCTACAGTAGAGCATCTTAGAACGGGATCCGGAACAGGCTCAGGACCACTCTCATGTCTGTGCATTGCTAGATGAAAGGCGTGTTTCCCAGCTCTACAGTGGACACAGAACTCAGACCATTCCCAGATGCAAAACACTAGGGAACAGCATGTTAAAGCCACCCCCAGCTCCAGGGTACTTGTCATTTTTGAGGAGAGAAATAGTGTTTGAGAAAAGACTCTGTTTCTGTCAGAGATAATGGGAGTTTAGCTTGTGATACTAGGGAGGAAGGAACAAACCAAGAACTTGACTATTAGGAGAGGCAGCTGTAAAAAAACACTTTCAGACGGGGCAGGGGAGGAAAAGCCAAAACCTGCTCTGGAGGTAAGCAGGGCTGCTCCCCTGTGCTGATGTGCACCTCAGAGTTTCAATTCTGATTCTGAAGGTCCACCTCTTCTCCACTCAACTAGTGGAGCTGTCTTGAACAACTGCTGTCTTGGACTGCTGAAAGCATGGCAGAGCTAGGGGCTGATGGACAACAAGGCTGTCCTCCTGTATGCCACAGAAACCTCCCAGAGCTGCTCACTGCTCGCAGCTGGGACTGTTCTGTGAGCCAGCAGACAGAAGATCTCTCCTGGGAGTAAGGTGAGGTAAGGTCCTTCTGTTCATTAATCCCCTCCCACCGAGGTGGCTGCAGACACCTCTGCAGAGGTATCTAAGAGGAAAGCATTTGCTACCTATTTCCTGACCCAAAACCTTGCCTACAGAAATCACCTGAGCATAACCACTTTTCAGGATTTTTCTGGCAGGAGGGTGTTCCTGCCAGACCCACAGCAGGAGTGACAGTAAGAAAAGTTTTTATCAAATGTCTTCATTTCATGTCTGTGAAATGGAGGCAATATTTCCACTCTCCTTCATCTGCAGAGGTCTCAGAGGTAGCGAGTCGCACTTCCTTGGAGCTAGGAGTTTCTAACACTGTGTGTAGAAATGGTTAATAACTAAAACCAGTTAATAACCAAAAAGCCAGTAGATGGCACTCAAGAATATGCAAGACTTCTGAAATGTGCAAGACCAGTAAAACTTGCATCTGAAGCGCACAACAGCAACATGTTGCCATTACATAGACATGCTGCCAGAAAGGCTGAGAAAGAGGTGATGATTTTGGTGGTACCCTTCAGGCACCACAGTATCCCAAAGAGCTAGGACCACAATTGCTTTAGTCTCTCTTATCAAAGGGAGTCAGGCAGCAGGATTTGGATCCAGACTCATGCCTGGGAGCAGCTTGCGTTTTGGCAGGGATGCAGCTGGGCAGCACCACCGCTCCGTCTGCACTCTCAGACAGCGAGCGCAGGAGAAAGCTGTGGGTAAGCATGGCACGGGGCCCGCCATGGCTGAACATGATCAATCTGGCATTCTCAAGAGCACTGAAATGTCTCCTAAACACTGCTAAAATAACACCAACAAGACTCCCCTCCCATGTGAGCACCATTAGAGCAAGGCCATCCTCCTCTCTGATCCTCCCTGGCAAGGCATATCAGTATGTGAACCAACATTCGCTTGGCTATCAGGCAGCTCTGTGAAACACATCCAGATGATACAGGGTTTCTGGGTGACCATGCCGGTGCCAGTTTTTAAAGTTGTTAGTACAACTTTACTCAGCAGCCTGAAAGAAAAGGCTTCAAAGCAGGTAAACAGCTTAATCTTTTGTGGGGTTTTTCTGTTTCCTATAATGCATTTGGCTACTTTAAGTGCTTCCTCACACGCCCCCTGTGAAGACTAAAAAGCACCTTTTTCCAAACAAAATATGAGACCCTTACACATCGCATGATTCCCCAGAATGGAGTCTTTAAGAAAAAGAAGTTATCACGAGCCCACCAAAAAAAACCTGCTAACAGTGGAGACATTAGGTCCTACAGTGAAACATGCTGGTAGTTCTCTCTATACAGGGACTTCAGTCATTTTGCTTTGCTTTCCCAACCCAAACAGATAACCTCACTGGGACTGCAACAGGACGGAGCTGGCTTGAGCAAAGAGGTTCCGGGTTAAGAAGCATCATTTAATGGCACATTACAAACTTACGGGATGAGCTGCACACGGAGTTTCCTACTAAGTGGCTTGTGGAAGGAGGTGTAGCACGTCCAGCCCAAAAGAGGCCATTGGCAAACCACAGCCACATCCACAGCCCCAGCTGCCCAAAAGGATCCCTTTGCATGAGTTCATTCTTGGGGAACCTGCGTGCCTGATCCAGCTGGCAGACCTATCACACCAGTCCCTGGTTTCTGGTCCCACTGACAACAAGGTGCTCCCACCCTGCTTCGGTTCCCCATGTGAGTCTGCAGAGAATGGCGATCCCTCTCCTTCAGACCTCTGTATTGGGGGTGCTAAGCACCAGGAGCCCAAAGACCTGCAAAAGCAGGTGGATAAAGAGAAACCCGAAGGGAAAGGTCCATGTGCCAGCTCCCTGGGGTCTGGGCTGCACCATGCTTCGGGATTTGCAGAACGGCTGGTGAACCCTGCCAAACCTGCTGGCCATGCCCAGCAAGTATATTGGTGGGACTGGGAACAGACAAGACTTGAGGCATGTTTTCTCAACAGTTCCCACCCCTATCCACGGCTGTGAACCCAGAGTGCAGGGATGTCCCAAAGCAGCAGCTGGCAGCTACAAAACAGCATGGACACAGACAGCAAAGCACCAAGAGGAAGGAGGGACCATGTATCGCAAGCTGCCCGGCTCTGGATCAGGAGGGAAAGGGGAAGGCAACAGGGTCTTCTCCAAACACCCCTGCACCAAACCACAAGTGAAGCTGGAAAAGAGCAAGGCAAGAGGGCTCCCAGCAAGCACAGCTGGGCTGGCAGAGTGGGGGCCATTTCAAAGGCACAGTTCCAGCAGCATCTGCCAGGATGGCTACACGGTTGTCCCACGGGCACAGCCCAGGGCTGCTCAATGCCTCACACATATCATCTGCTGCCTCTCAGGTCAAGGCAGTTCCCAGCTCATAGAAAATTTTGATGTGAGTAATTTTATTGGTTTTCTTCAGCTTGGACTGAAACCAAATTCCACAGAGGCACTGGGGTGGCCCCAAAAGCCTATGTTTTAACCAGTTTATCCCTTGAAAGATAACCCAATTCTTGGTGCCCCCTGGGTGAGGTGGCCGCACCACCCAGGACGCTGTTTGTGATCCCTTGTGCTCCATGTGGGATGCCAGAAGCTGTAACATGCACCTCAAGGTGTTAGTGCAGGAGGTGATGGGAACAGGGGAGCACAGATCATCCTGAGTAAACAACCAGCTGAGCCTTCATTTGGCAGTGTTTTTCCACAGTCTATTACGTACAGCTGGACAAATGTCAATAAATTACCAATGGAAATAAGCCCTGCTGAGCAGGCGGTTTGGATTGAACAGCTGTTTTCTAGATAGCACACTGGCATTTCAGCTCTGCTTAGCAAGCAGTGGTGAATTGGGGATTACCAACTGTCTTCAAAGGTGGGAAGGAGGAAAGCATCTGGGTCCACCCCAGCTGAGAGCCCACCAAGAGGTGGATGTCTTGAGGGAGGAGAAAGTAAAAAGCCAGGCAAGCCATGGTGAGTCATGGGAAGCTGCCCACTTCCTGCCAGGCACCACAGAGGTCACAGCCAGCACTGGTGAGCCACTCTCCGCACACTTGCTCTTGCAGCCAGGACAGCTGGAGCCAATGCACTCACTCCCTGCTGCCAAGCCCCTGTAAAACCCACCCACCAAACTCCCATAAAAACTTTGTGGTCTGCTTTAGGGTGGCTTTTAAAAATAATGATGTTGAAAAATGGGAAGGTCTTGCTTTCAGAAAGAAAGGCATGAAGTTGCAAAGTTGTTGAGACCTGTTTATTATTTAGCATCTGTTTAATTTCAACTAGGAAAAAATACTTTGGAGGATGGAGGGCTGAAATTGGTAATTCAATCCTTCAGTTCCAGCCTTAGGTAGTTTTGTAATTAAGACACAGAGAAATCAAGGATGATTTCAACTTGTCTTCTTGGAAAGGCAAAACAGATAAAAAGAAAGCCCACGTGCCCGCACACTACAGGACCTAAAAGGGTTGAAAGCAGACCACAGGCTGTGTGTTCTGGCCACAGAGCTCCTGCAGGCTCTCCTGGTCTCCCCAACCAGTAAGCTACAGCCAAGGTAAACTATGAAATCAGCCTGAACATAGCCAGGAATAGGGAGGGGAGAAGAGCAACACTCACAGAAGGAAACTAAGGAAAACACAGCCACCCCCTAAACCTTTTCTGGTCATGAGTGAGCCAGGTAATGGTTTGTGCAAACCAGGCTGCCAGTCAAAGGCCAGGTCCCCACCAGGGACCCAAAAGCAGTTTCCCAACTAAGAACTTCTCAGAGGAGAATTACCAATTGACAGAAGGGGTCATTTCCCAACTGCAAACACCCTATTTCTAAGGGTTCAAGACAGACTGAGTATCAAAAGCTGAACAACAGATTTAGGAATTCCTCAAACATAAGTAATAAACCTGATTTCTAAAGCATTTGACTGGGGCTTTTTGAGAGTCACCTCAACACTACTGGTGACAGCCAAACAACCCAAATTCCCTGTGAGTTCCCTGCAGCAGAGACCCTTCTTTCTTCTATTTATATAACAGAGTCCTAGGCCATTACATTCTCCATTCACTCACAAGCTCCCCAAAGCAAGTCTTTCACCCAAGAAATTGCACCAGCTGTAAGCAGCATTCAAGTTTTTTATCCTCTTGGCCACCCACATTTACATGACTCAATGTACAATTCTGCCTGGTGAAGGATGATGCTGACATCCACCATCTACTAGTCTCACAAACCCTGAGAAACCTTGCATGATACTGCAGTGCTTCTATGTAGCTCTTCTCCCACCACTGTTTTTCTGTGGCGAAAAGAGGACCTCACCGTACGATGGAAGTAATGATGCTATATTTCACATTCTCTTTCCCAAACCAAATCCTTAGCTTTTCACGGCCAGCAAGAAGACAGATGTAGCAAGCCACCTCACCTCAGAAAGCACAGCTGGGCTTATTTTCTCCTTGCCAGCATCTTGCAGCTCTTCCTCGACTTTTAAATCTTCCCTAATGAGAAGATGTCTCTTGCCTTCCCCAAGAGACAAAGGATGGGGTGATTTTCTACTCCCAACTGGAGCAGAGAGACATGGGCGTTCATAAAGTAACAACAGGAAGCAGCAAAGGGAAGCCAAACACGTTCTCTATCAGACTTTTAAATCGAAATACTAGCTGCTTGATTTTTTTTTTTTTTTTAAATTAGAAAGCCTGACCACTGTAACCGGAGGGAGAATGCCTCCTGTTTCTACAGCAACCGAGCGCCTGGCGCGGCGCCAGCAATGACATCCCAGGAGCGGCCGGGGCAGCACGGGAACAAAAGCGGCAGAGGCTGCCGGGCAGCGCGGGGGGGGTGT